>NW_027032381.1:0-4659 GCF_034236695.1 Oncorhynchus nerka
TTAGTGTCTCCTCTCAGTAACTTTGGGAGCCAGGTGATTGATTAGTGTCTCCTCTCAGCTCAGTAACTGGGAGCCAGGTGATTGATTAGTGTCTCCTCTCAGTAACTGGGAGCCAGGTGATTGATTAGTGTCTCCTCTCTGTAGCTCCAGTAGCTTTGGGAGCCAGGTGATTGATTAGTGTCTCCTCTCCAGTAACTGGGAGCCAGGTGATTGATTAGTGTCTCCTCTCTGTAACTGGGAGCCAGGTGATTGATTAGTGTCTCTCTCTGTAACTGGGAGCCAGGTGATTGATTAGTGTCTCCTCTCGCAGTAACTGAGAGCCAGGTGATTGATTAGTGTCTCTCCTCTCAGTAACTGAGAACCAGGTGATTGATTAGTGTCTCCTCTCAGTAACTGGGAGCCAGGTGATTGATTAGTGTCTCTCTCTGCTCAGTAACTGGGAGCCAGGTGATTGATTAGTGTCTCCTCTGTAGCTCAGTAACTGGGAGCCAGGTGATTGATTAGTGTCTCCTCTCAGTAACTGGGAGCCAGGTGATTGATTAGTGTCTCCTCTCAGTAACTGAGAACCAGGTGATTGATTAGTGTCTCCTCTCAGTAACTGAGAGCCAGGTGATTGATTAGTGTCTCCTCTCTCTCAGTAACTGAGAGCCAGGTGATTGATTAGTGTCTCCTCTCGTAGCTAACTGGGAGCCAGGTGATTGATTAGTGTCTCCTCTCTCTCAGTAACTGGGAGCCAGGTGTGTAGCTCCGTACTGGGCCAGGTGATTGATTAGTGTCTCCTCTCAGTAACTGGGAGCCAGGTGATTGATTAGTGTCTCCTCGTCTCAGTAACTGGGAGCCAGGTGATTGATTAGTGTCTCCTCTCAGTAACTGAGAACCAGGTGATTGATTAGTGTCTCCTCTCAGTAACTTTGAGAGCCAGGTGATTGATTAGTGTCTCCTCTCAGTAACTGAGAGCCAGGTGATTGATTAGTGTCTCCTCTCAGTAACTGGGAGCCAGGTGATTGATTGAGTGTCTCTCTCTCAGTAACTGAGAGCCAGGTGATTGATTAGTGTCTCCTCTCGAGTAACTGGGAGCCAGGTGATTGATTAGTGTCTCCTCTCAGTAACTGAGAGCCAGGTGATTGATTAGTGTCTCCTCTCAGTAACTGAGAGCCAGGTGATTGATTAGTGTCTCCTCTCTGTAACTGGGAGCCAGGTGATTGATTAGTGTCTCCTCTCAGTAACTGGGAGCCAGGTGATTGATTAGTGTCTCTCTCTCAGTAACTGGGAGCCAGGTGATTGATTAGTGTCTCCTCTCTGTAGCTCAGTAACTGGGAGCCAGGTGATTGATTAGTGTCTCCTCTCAGTAACTGGGAGCCAGGTGATTGATTAGTGTCTCCTCTCAGTAACTGAGAGCCAGGTGATTGATTAGTGTCTCCTCTCAGTAACTGAGAGCCAGGTGATTGATTAGTGTCTCCTCTCAGTAACTGAGAGCCAGGTGATTGATTAGTGTCTCCTCTCAGTAACTGGGAGCCAGGTGATTGATTAGTGTCTCCTCTCAGTAACTGGGAGCCAGGTGATTGATTAGTGTCTCCTCTCAGTAACTGAGAGCCAGGTGATTGATTAGTGTCTCCTCTCTGTAGCTCAGTAACTGAGAGCCAGGTGATTGATTAGTGTCTCCTCTCAGTAACTGGGAGCCAGGTGATTGATTAGTGTCTCCTCTCAGTAACTGGGAGCCAGGTGATTGATTAGTGTCTCCTCTCTCTAGTAACTGAGAGCCAGGTGATTGATTAGTGTCTCCTCTCAGTCAGTAACTGGGAGCCAGGTGATTGATTAGTGTCTCCTCTGCTCAGTAACTGGGAGCCAGGTGATTGATTAGTGTCTCTCTCTCAGTAACTGGGAGCCAGGTGATTGATTAGTGTCTCCTCTCGTAGCTCAGTAACTGGGAGCCAGGTGATTGATTAGTGTCTCCTCTCAGTAACTGGGAGCCAGGTGATTGATTAGTGTCTCCTCTCAGTAACTGGGAGCCAGGTGATTGATTAGTGTCTCCTCTCAGTAACTGGGAGCCAGGTGATTGATTAGTGTCTCCTCTCTCAGTAACTGAGAGCCAGGTGATTGATTAGTGTCTCCTCTCTCAGTAACTGGGAGCCAGGTGATTGATTAGTGTCTCCTCTCAGTAACTGGGAGCCAGGTGATTGATTAGTGTCTCCTCTCAGTAACTGAGAGCCAGGTGATTGATTAGTGTCTCCTCCTCTCAGTAACTGGGAGCCAGGTGATTGATTAGTGTCTCCTCTCAGTAACTTGAGAGCCAGGTGATTGATTAGTGTCTCCTCTCAGTAACTGGGAGCCAGGTGATTGATTAGTGTCTCCTCTCAGTACTCAGGGAGCCAGGTGATTGATTAGTGTCTCCTCTCAGTAACTGGGAGCCAGGTGATTGATTAGTGTCTCCTCTCAGTAACTGGGAGCCAGGTGATGATTAGTGTCTCCTCTGTACTGAGAGCCAGGTGATTGATTAGTGTCTCCTCTCAGTAACTGGGAGCCAGGTGATTGATTAGTGTCTCCTCTCAGTAACTGGGAGCCAGGTGATTGATTAGTGTCTCCTCTCTCAGTAACTGGGAGCCAGGTGATTGATTAGTGTCTCTCTCTCAGTAACTGGGAGCCAGGTGATTGATTAGTGTCTCCTCTCAGTAGCTGGGAGCCAGGTGATTGATTAGTGTCTCTCTCTCAGTAACTGGGAACCAGGTGATTGATTAGTGTCTCCTCTCAGTAACTGTAGGAGCCAGGTGATTGATTAGTGTCTCCTCTCTGTAGCTCAGTAACTGGGAGCCAGGTGATTGATTAGTGTCTCCTCTGTGCTCAGTAACTGAGAGCCAGGTGATTGATTAGTGTCTCCTCTCAGTAACTGAGCCAGGTGATTGATTAGTGTCTCCTCTCAGTAACTGGGAGCCAGGTGATTGATTAGTGTCTCCTCTCAGTAACTGGGAGCCAGGTGATTGATTAGTGTCTCCCTCTCAGTAACTGGGAGCCAGGTGATTGATTAGTGTCTCCTCTCAGTAACTGAGAGCCAGGTGATTGATTAGTGTCTCCTCTCAGTAACTGGGAGCCAGGTGATTGATTAGTGTCTCCTCTCTAGTAACTGAGAGCCAGGTGATTGATTAGTGTCTCCCTCTCAGTAACTGAGAACCAGGTGATTGATTAGTGTCTCCTCTCTCTAGTAACTGGGAGCCAGGTGATTGATTAGTGTCTCCTCTCTGTAGCTCAGTAACTGGGAGCCAGGTGATTGATTAGTGTCTCCTCTCAGTAACTGGGAGCCAGGTGATTATTGGTGTCACCTCTCTGTGGCTCAGTAACTGAGAGCCAGGTGATTGATTAGTGTCTCCTCCTCAGTAACTGGGAGCCAGGTGATTGATTAGTGTCTCCTCTCAGTAACTGGGAGCCAGGTGATTGATTAGTGTCTCCTCTCAGTAACTGAGAGCCAGGTGATTGATTAGTGTCTCCTCTCAGTAACTGAGAAGCCAGGTGATTGATTAGTGTCTCCTCTCGCTCAGTAACTGGGAGCCAGGTGATTGATTAGTGTCTCCTCTCTAGTAACTGGGAGCCAGGTGATTGATTAGTGTCTCCTCTCAGTAACTGAGAGCCAGGTGATTGATTAGTGTCTCCTCTCTGTAGCTCAGTAACTGGGAGCCAGGTGATTGATTAGTGTCTCCTCTCAGTAACTGGGAGCCAGGTGATTGATTAGTGTCTCCTCTCTGGCTCAGTAACTGGGAGCCAGGTGATTGATTAGTGTCTCCTCTCAGTAACTGGGAGCCAGGTGATTGATTAGTGTCTCCTCTCATGTAACTGGGAGCCAGGTGATTGATTAGTGTCTCCTCTCAGTAACTGAGAGCCAGGTGATTGATTAGTGTCTCCTCTCAGTAACTGGGAGCCAGGTGATTGATTAGTGTCTCCTCTCAGTAACTGAGAGCCAGGTGATTGATTAGTGTCTCCTCTCAGTAACTGGGAGCCAGGTGATTGATTAGTGTCTCCTCTCTGTAGCTCAGTAACTGGGAGCCAGGTGATTGATTAGTGTCTCCTCTCAGTAACTGGGAGCCAGGTGATTGATTAGTGTCTCCTCTCAGTAACTGGGAGCCAGGTGATTGATTAGTGTCTCCTCTCAGTAACTGAGAGCCAGGTGATTGATTAGTGTCTCCTCTCAGTAACTGGGAGCCAGGTGATTGATTAGTGTCTCCTCTCAGTAACTGGGAGCCAGGTGATTGATTAGTGTCTCCTCTTCAGTAACTGAGAGCCAGGTGATTGATTAGTGTCTCCTCTCATGTAACTGGGAGCCAGGTGATTGATTAGTGTCTCCTCTCTCAGTAACTGGGAGCCAGGTGATTGATTAGTGTCTCCTCTCTAGCTAGTAACTGGGAGCCAGGTGATTGATTAGTGTCTCCTCTCAGTAACTGGGAGCCAGGTGATTGATTAGTGTCTCCTCTCAGTAACTGGGAGCCAGGTGATTGATTAGTGTCTCCTCTCAGTAACTGAGAGCCAGGTGATTGATTAGTGTCTCCTCTCTGCTAGCTCAGTAACTGGGAGACCAGGTGATTGATTAGTGTCTCCTCCTCAGTAACTGGGAGCCCAGGTGATTGATTAGTGTCTCTCTCAGTAACTGAGAGCCAGGTGATTGATTAGATGTCT
>NW_027032382.1:0-4660 GCF_034236695.1 Oncorhynchus nerka
AACCACATGATGGTGGTGTACTGGCATAGAAACCACATGATGGTGGTGTACTGACACATAGAAACCACATGATGGTGGTGTACTGACACATAGAAACCACATGATGGTGGTGTACTGACACATAGAAACCACATGATGGTGGTGTACTGACACATAGAAACCACATGATGGTGGTGTACTGACACATAGAAACCACATGATGGTGGTGTACTGACACATAGAAACCACATGATGGTGGTGTACTGACACATAGAAACCACATGATGGTGGTGTAATCTGGATAACATCCTGATTCAGTTCTATTTTTACATTTTAAATGTAACCTTAATTTAACCTTAATTTAACCTTAATTTAAACTTAATTTAAATAGGCAAGTCAGTTAAGAACAAATTCATATTTACAACGACGGCCTACACCGGCCAAACCCGGACGACGCTGGGCCAATTGTGCACCGCCCTATGGGACTCCCAATCACGGCTGGTTGTGATACAGCCTGTATTCAAACCAGAGTGCCTGTAGTTACGCCTCTAGCACTGAGATGGAGTGCCTTAGACCACTGTGCCACTCGGGAACCCCTCTGAGTTTCTTGTCGTGCCTGGCAACAAGAATGTTACATTACAATACAAACAGCCATGTGAATAGGACACTTGTTGTTAGGCCTTTACTGTTACATGTTGGCCATTGATTTTTACCCCCCTTAATGTAGGCTAAACATTGGAAAAGCTGTCCCTATGACATTTATCATAACCTACAGACCCATGTCCTATAACTGTAAGCATGTCATTTATTGATAATTCAATTGGAAACATGATTACTTCCTTGGTCATCCATAATAATTGATGCTGAGTGAGATGAGTTGGAACAGTTCACGATTTACTACACTTCCCACAGTGCTTTGCGCGCAGCGTGTCATGACACTGTCACTCTCTGCTGCCCATAGCGGCGAATTGATCCAGCATCTCTGCACTGGGTGTATAGGGCGAATGGATACGGGAAAATGCAGTGAAAATATGTAATTCAGCGCATTTTCAATGTTTTAAAATTTGCGATGCGGGAAAGAAAGTATGAGAGGGTGGATTTTATCTGTGCCGCTGCGGAGTATGGGCCGTTATCTTGAGAGAAATGCGGAGTATTTTTCCCCATAGGTGTTAACGCAGAAAATACAAGATGAAGAAGCAATTCAATCGAATGCGACAGCTCGCCAACCAAACCGTGGGCAGGTAAGCAAAACGGGAAACCGGTTCACTGCCTCCTTTTCCATACCTTGTTATGCATGTGAGAGTGAGTGAGAGTTTGCAGGAAACGTAGCCTAGCAAATCTGCTTGAGCAGCGCTTGGTCCCATTCCAATGGGACGGGAATAGGTAACGGGACCAAGCAGATAATATTCATAATCATATAGGGATTATTGTCATACAGATTCACCGCAACGAATTGATATAGCCAACAGGGATAATGCACAGGATGCATTTATTTCACGTTGCCGGTGGTCTCCTTTTGCGTAATGGCCATTTGGAATACCGCAGAGCGTGTAGGCGCATTGCCCTTATCCCAGCCCACTGGTTATAATAATATTTATATCCTCAGTTCACCAGCGTCACAATATATGGGGTTATTATTGGGCGAGGAGGAAGGTGGGGTGGGGGGCATGTAAATTGGGGCTAAACGCTGTCATTTCATATCAGGGGTAAAATGATGCCTGTCACCCACCTTCTGAAGGCTAGATACTGCTGATGCGGACAGATGTCTCTGCGACACGAGGGGAATGGGAAAATTCGCAATGCTTTCAATACGCAGTTATCTGAGCTGTGGTTCCTGTCAGAAATGAGAAACATTGCAGGTGCAGCATCATGATCGTCTCCTATGCCCCGGGAAAGGTCGTTTATCACTGCATCAGGTACCTTCAGCCCTATGGATGTAGCCTGTGTCATATTCCTCCACAATCCACATAGTTTACCTAGCAACTACACTTTGCCCCACTCAATTAGCAAAGGAGTTCTGGATCTGGTGTCACGGAATAAGCGACATCATCATGGAAAGCTTTTTAATTTGGGAATTATTTATATTGATATGCCTGAACAATAGATGTCCTTATTACTCCCATGCTGGGATACCTGTCATCAAAACCCAGTCAAATGTCAGGTACATCAATGTTGTTTATCCACCTGTAATTAAAACAACACTAGCATGATTCTCGTCTCCCCTCCTTAAACTGCCTCCCCCACAGACAGCCTGGTATTACAGGAATATGTTATGTTTTGACCTTTAACAACTCTATTTGTTTATCACTTCTCCCATCGCCCTATCTATATCTCTCTTCCCTCTCTCACCTGCCTCCCACTCTCTCTATTTTCCATATCTCACCTGCCTCCCCACTCTATATATCTCTTCCTGCCTCTCACCTCCCTCCCCCACCGGCCTCCCACTCTCTCTCTCTCTCTCTCTTCCCTCTCTCACCTGCCTCCCACTCTCTCTCTCTCTCTCTCTCTCTCTCTCTCTCTTCCCTCTCCCACCTGCCTCCCACTCTCTCTCTCTCTCTCTTCCCTCTCTCACCTGCCTCCCACTCTCTCTCTCTTCCGTCTCTCACCTGCCTCCCACTCTCTCTCTCTCTTCCCTCTCTCACCTGCCTCCCCTCTCTCTCTCTCTTCCCTCTCTCACCTGCCTCCCACTCTCTCTCTTCCCTCTCTCACCTCCCTCCCACTCTCTCTCTCTCTCTTCCCTCTCTCACCTGCCTCCCACTCTCTCTCTCTCTTCCCTCTCTCACCTGCCTCCCACTCTCTCTCTCTCTCTCTCTCTCTCTCTCTCTCTCTCTCTCTCTCTCTCCCTCTCTCACCTGCCTCCCACTCTCTTTCCTCTCCTCCCTCTCTCTCACCTGACTCCCACTCTCTCTCTCTCTCTCTCCTCCCTCTCTCACCTGCCTCCCACTCTCTCGCCTCTCTCTCTCTCTCTCTCTCTCTCTCTCTCTCTTCCCTCTCTCACCTGTCTCCCACTCTCTCGCCTCTCTCTCTCTCTCTCTCTCTCTCTCTTCCCTCTCTCTGTCTCCATAATGTGTAATATGTATAATAATAATAATAACATGTAATAAACGTGTAGAAATATGTGGTAATAATAATAATAATAATATGTGTTTAAAAATATGTAGTGGTAAAAATGAGTATGTAAAATACTGTTTTTTATTAATAAATATGTTTGAACATGTAAAATAATTAAAAATAATATGTATAATATATATGTATATATGTAAGCTCTCTCTCTCTCTCTCTCTCTCTCCCCATCTCCCCCTCTCTCTCTCTCTCTCTCTCTTGCCCTGTTTTGCTTCCTCCTCCTGGGAGAGCAGAGGCAGAGCAGAGCAGCTTGTCTTGCAGAAGGCATCGCATCAATCGGGCCAGAAGGCCGCTCTTCGCTGCTCCTCCTCCTCCTCATCGCCTCCTCCTCATCCTCTTCATCCTCCTCCCAGCTCCATGCTGGTCCTTACTTGGGGATTATAACACAGGGTAGTGGTCATCATATCACGTCCTATGCTGCTCAGCACGCCACTAAGAGGGTAGCCTACATGACCTTACAGACGCTGCTGTTATCACCCCCTGCCTCGGTGGCCAGCGTTAGTGCAGTATCTGAAAAGATGTCCATCACCTACATACTGCTGGGTCCTAGCTGACCTTGTCTCTTCAGTGTTCAGTCATTTAGTCTGTGTGTGCATTTGATTGTGTTTTAAATCTCCCTATCTGTGTGTAGGGGTGTGTGTGTGTGTGTGTGTGTGTGTGTGTGTGGGTGCGTGCGTGCGTGCGTGCGTGCATATCGGCATGTTTTGATTCTGCACATCTGTGTGTGTGTGTTGATGTGTGTGTACTAGTCTAGTATTCTCTTCACAGTGTACTGCTGTTCAGAGGGAGGCTGGGCAGGGAAGTCTAGTATTCTCTTCACAGTGTACTGCTGTTCAGAGGGAGGCTGGGCAGGGAAGTCTAGTATTCTCTTCACAGTGTACTGCTGTTCAGAGGGAGGCTGGGCAGGGAAGTCTAGTATTCTCTTCACAGTGTACTGCTGTTCAGAGGAGGCTGGGCAGGAAGTCTAGTATTCTCTTCACAGTGTACTGCTGTTCAGAGGGAGGCTGGGCAGGGAAGTCTAGTATTCTCTTCACAGTGTACTGCTGTTCAGAGGGAGGCTGGGCAGGAAGTCTAGTATTCTCTTCACAGTGTACTGCTGTTCAGAGGAGAGGCTGGGCAGGGAAGTCTAGTATTCTCTTCACAGTGTACTGCTGTTCAGAGGAGGCTGGGCAGGGAAGTCTAGTATTCTCTTCACAGTGTACTGCTGTTCAGAGGGAGGCTGGGCGAGGGAAGTCTAGTATTCTCTTCACAGTGTACTGCTGTTCAGAGGGAGGCTGGGCAGGAAGTCTAGTATTCTCTTCACAGTGTACTGCTGTTCAAGAGGGAGGCTGGGCAGGGAAGTCTAGTATTCTCTTCACAGTGTACTGCTGTTCAGAGGAGAGGCTGGGCAGGAAGTCTGGTATTCTCTTCACAGTGTACTGCTGTTCAGAGGGAGGCTGGGCAGGGAAGTCTAGCTATTCTCTTCACAGTGTACTGCTGTTCAGAGGGAGGCTGGGCAGGGGATGTCTAGTATTCTCTTCACTGACGTGCTGCTGTTCAGAGGGAGGCTGGGCAGGGA
>NW_027032383.1:0-4664 GCF_034236695.1 Oncorhynchus nerka
CTCTTTACCTTTCTCCCTGTATTAAACCAGTCTCTTTATCTTTATCCCCTGTGTATTAAACCAGTCTCTCTCTTCCCCTTTCTGTCCCAACCAGTCTCTTTATATTCCTCCCTGTGTATTAAACCAGTCTCTTTATCTTTCTCCTCTTTCTCCCTGTGTATTAAACCAGTCTCTTTACCTTTCTCCCCCGTGTATTAAACCAGTCTCTTTATCTTTATCCCCTGTGTATTAAACCAGTCTCTCTCTTCCACTTTCTGTCCCAACCAGTCTCTTTATATTCCTCCCTGTGTATTAAACCAGTCTCTTTATCTTTCTCCCTGTGTATTAAACCAGTCTCTTTATCTTTCTCCCTGTGTATTGAACCAGTCTCTCTCTTCCCCTTTCTGTCCCAACCAGTCTCTTTACCTTTCTACCTCGTGTATTAAACCAGTCTCTCTATCTTTCTCCCCTGTGTATTAAACCAGTCTCTCTCTTCCCCTTTCTGTCCCAACCAGTCTCTTTACCTTTCTCCCTCGTGTAATAAACCGGTCTCTTTACCTTTCTCCCGTGTATTAAACCAGTCTCTCATCTTCCCCTTTCTGTCCCAAGTCTCTTTATCTTTCTCCCTCGTGTATTAAACCAGTCTCTTTACCTTTCTCCCCGTGTATTAAACCAGTCACTTTATCTTTCTCCCCGTATTAAACCAGTCTCTCTCTTCCAATTACTGTCCCAACCAGTCTCTTTATCTTCCTCCCTGTGTATTAAACCAGTCTCTTCATCTTCCTCCTCCGTGTATTGTTCAAGTCTCTGTACCTTTCTCCACCGTGTATTAAACCGACTTCTTCCTTTTCTATCCATCCAGTCTTTATCTTCTTCCTGCGTAGATAAACCAGTCTCTCTCTTCCCCTGTGTGTCCCAACCAGTCTCTTCTTCACCTTTCTCCCTCGTGTATTAAACCAGTCTCTTTACCTTTCTCCCCGTGTATTAAACCAGTCTCTTTATCTTTCTCCTCGTATGAATTAGCTGTCTTTCTCCCCTGTATTAAACCAGTCTCTTATCTTTCTCTCCTGTGTATTAAACCAGTCTCTCTCCCCTTCTATCCAGTTCTTGTCTCCTGTGTATCTAAACAGTCTCTTTATCTTTCTCCCCTGTGTATTAAACCAGTCTCTTTATCTTTCCCCTGTGTATTAAACCAGTCTCTTTATCGTTCTCCCGTGTATTAAACCAGTCTTTATCTTTCTCCCCGTGTATTAAACCAGTCTCTCTCTCCCTTTCTGTCCCAACCAGTCTCTTTACCTTTCTCCTCCATGTATTAAACCAGTCTCTTTACCTTTCTCCCCTGTGTATTAAACCAGTCTCTCTATCTTTCCCCTGTGTATTAAACCAGTCTCTTTATCTTTCTCCCCTGTGTATTAAACCAGTCTCTTTATCGTTCTCCCTCGTGTATTAAACCAGTCGCTTTACCTTTCTCCCCCGTGTATTAAACCAGTCTCTTTATCTTTCTCCCCCGTGTATTAAACCAGTCTCTCTCTCCCCCTTTCTGTCCCAACCAGTCTCTTTATCTTCCTCCCTGTGTATTAAACAAGTCTCTTTATCTTTCTCCCTGTGTATTAAACCAGTCTCTTTACCTTTCTCCCCCGTGTATTAAACCAGTCTCTTTATCTTTCTCCCCTGTGTATTAAACCAGTCTCTCTCTTCCCCTTTCTGTCCCAACCAGTCTCTTTATATTCCTCCCTGTGTATTAAACCAGTCGCTTTACCTTTCTCCCCCGTGTATTAAACCCGTCTCTCTCTTCCCCTTTCTGTCCCATCCAGTCTCTTTATCTTCCTCCCTGTGTATTAAACCAGTCTCTTTATTTTTCTCCCTGTGTATTAAACCAGTCTCTTTACCTTTCTCCCTCGTGTATTAAACCAGTCTCTTTATATTCCTCCCTGTGTATTAAACCAGTCTCTTTATCTTTCTCCCTGTGTATTAAACCAGTCTCTTTATCTTTCTCCCTGTGTATTGAACCAGTCTCTCTCTTCCCTTTTCTGTCCAAACCAGTCTCTTTACCTTTCTCCCCTGTGTATTCAACCAGTCTCTTTACCTTTCTCCCCCGTGTATTAACCCAGTCTCTTTATCTTTCTCCCCTGTGTATTAAACCAGTCTCTCTATCTTTCTCCCCTGTGTATTAAACCAGTCTGTCTCTTCCCCTTTCTGTCCCAACCAGTCTCTTTACCTTTCTCCCTCGTGTATTAAACCAGTCTCTTTACCTTTCTCCCCCGTGTATTAAACCAGTCTCTTTATCTTTCCCCTTCTGTCCCAAACTCAGTCTCTCTATCTTTCTCCCTCGTGTATAACGACCAAGTCTCTTTACCTTTCTCCCCCGTGTATTAAACCAGTCTCTTTATCTTTCTCCCCCGTGTATTAAACCAGTCTCTCTCTTCCCCTTTCTGTCCCAACCAGTCTCTTTATCTTCCTCCCTGTGTATTAAACCAGTCTCTTTACCTTTCTCCCCCGTGTATTAAACCAGTCTCTTTATCTTTCTCCCCCGTGTATTAAACCCAGTCTCTCTCTTCCCCTTTCTGTCCCAACCAGTCTCTTTATCTTCCTCCCTGTGTATTAAACCAGTCTCTTTATTTTTCTCCTCGTATTAAACCAGTCTTTACTTTTCCCTGTGTATTAAACCAGTCTCTTTACCTTTCTCCCCTGTGTATTAAACCAGTCTCTATCTTCCCCTTTCTGTCCCAACCAGTCTCTTTACCTTTCTCCTCCGTGTATTAAACCAGTCTCTTTACCTTTCTCCTTGTGTATTAAACCAGTCTCTTTATCGTTTCTCCTCGTGTATTAAACCAGTCGCTGATCTTTCTCCCCTGTATTAAACCAGTCTCTTTATCTTTCTCCCCGTGTATTAAACCAGTCTCTCTCTCCCCTTTCTGTCCCAACCAGTCTCTTTATCTTCCTCCCTGTGTATTAAACCAGTCTCTTATCTTTCTCCCTGTGTATTAAACCAGTCTCTTTATCTTTCTCCCCTGTGTATTAAACCAGTCTCTTTATCGTTTCTCCTCGTGTATTAAACCAGTCTCTTTATCTTTCTCCCTGTGTATTAAACCAGTCTCTTTATCTTTCTCCCCGTGTATTAAACCAGTCTCTCTCTCCCTTTCTGTCCCAACCAGTCTCTTTATCTTTCTCCTCCGTGTATTAAACCAGTCTCTTTACCTTTCTCCCCTGTGTATTAAACCAGTCTCTATCTTTCTCCTGTGTATTAAACCAGTCTCTTTATCTTTCTCCCCTGTGTATTAAACCAGTCCTTTATCGTTCTCCTCGTATTAAACTAGTTCTACTTTCTCCCGTGTATTAAACCAGCTCTTTATCTTTCTCCCGTGTTAAACCAGTCTCTCCTTTCTGTCCCAACCAGTCTCTTTATCTTCCTCCCTGTGTATTAAACAAGTCTCTTTATCTTTCTCCCTGTGTATTAGAACCAGTCTCTTTATCTTTCTCCCTGTGTATTAGAACCAGTCTCTTTATCGTTCTCTCCTGTGTATTAAAAACCAGTCTTTATCTTTCTCCCTGCTGTATTAAACCAGTCTCTTTTATCCCTTCTCTGTGTATTAAACCAGTCTCTTCTCCCTTTCTCGTCCCAACCAGTCTCTTTACCTTTCTCCTCCGTGTATTAAACTAGTCTCTTTACTTTTCTCCCTGTGTATTAAACCAGTCTCTTTATCTTCTCCTGTGCATTAAACCAGTCTCTCTATCGTTCTCCTGCATTAAACCAGTCTCTTTATCGTTTCTCCCCGTGTGATTAAACCAGTCGCTTATCTTTCTCCCCTGTGTATTAAACCAGTCTTTTCCTTTCTGTCCCAACCAGTCTCTTTATCTTCCTCCCTGTGTATTAAACAAGTCTCTTATCTTTCTCCCGTGTATTAAACCAGTCTCTTACCTTTCTCTCCGTGTATTAGAACCAGTCTCTTTATCTTTCTCTCCTGTGTATTAAACCAGTCTCTCTCTTCCTTTTCTGTCCCAACCAGTCTCTTTATATTCCTCCCTGTGTATTAAACCAGTCGCTTTACCTTTCTCCCCGTGTATTAAACCAGTCTCTCTCTTCCCCTTTCTGTCCCAACCAGTCTCTTTATCTCCTCCTAGATGTGATTAAACCTGTCTCTTTATCTTTCTCCTGTGTATTAAACCAGTCTCTTTACCTTTCTCCCTCGTAGTATAAACCAGTCTCTTTATCTTTCTCCCTGTGTATTAAACCAGTCTCTTTATCTTCCTCCCTGTGTATTAAACCAGTCTCTTGATCTTTCTCCTGTGTAGTAGACCAGTCTCTTATCTGTCTCTTCCCCTTTCTGTCCTGAACCAGTCTCTTTACCTTTCTCTAACTCTGATGTAGTCAACCAGTCTCCTTGACCTTTTCTCCCCGTGTGTGTAGAAACCATCTTCTTTCTGTCCCTAACCAGTCTCTTTATCTTTCTCCCCTGTGTATTAAACAGTCTCTCTATCTTTCTCCCCTGTGTATTAAACCAGTCTGTCTCTTCCCCTTTCTGTCCCAACCAGTCTCTTTACCTTTCTCCTGTCGTATTAAACCAGTCTCCTTTACCTTTCCTCCCCCGTGTATTAAACCAGTCTCTATATCTTCCCCTTTCTGCTCCCCATTAAGTCTCTTTATCTTTCTCCCTCGTGTATAACACACCAGTCCTCTTTACCTT
>NW_027032384.1:0-4666 GCF_034236695.1 Oncorhynchus nerka
CTCCTCTCCTTCCTCCTCCTCTCCTTCCCTCCTCCTCTCTTCCTCCCCTCTTCTTCCTCTCCCCTCTCCTTCCCTCCTCCTCTCCTTCCCTCCTCCTCTCTTCCTCCTCCTCTCTTCCTCCCCTCTCTTCCTTCCCCTCTCCTTCCCCTCCTCTCTTCCCTCCTCCTCTCTTCCTCCCTCCTTCCCTCCTCCTCTCTCCTCCTCCTCTCTTCCTCCCTCTCTACTTCCCTCCCCCTCTCCTTCCCTCCTCATCTCCTTCCCTCCTCCTCTCCTTCCCTCCTCCTCTCTTCCTCCTCCTCTCTTCCTCCCCCTCTACTTCCCTCCCCCTCTCCTTCCCTCCTCCTCTCCTTCCCTCCTCCTCTCCTTCCCTCCTCCTCTCTTCCTCCCCCTCTACTTCCCTCCCCCTCTCCTTCCCTCCTCCTCTCCTTCCCTCCTCCTCTCTTCCTCCCCCTCTACTTCCCTCCCCCTCTCCTTCCCTCCTCATCTCCTTCCCTCCTCCTCTCCTTCCCTCCTCCTCTCCTCCTTCCCTCCTCCTCTCTTCCTCCTCCTCTCTTCCTCCTGCTTATCTCTCTCTATTTTTACTGGTTCTTCCTGTGAGACTCTTTGCCTTCTCCTCTCTCAAACAAACTTAAAGGAGAAAGAGAGGGAGAGGTGAAGAGGAATGAAGGGAGAGAAGGAAGATACACCCTCTCTATGGTCCTGGGCATGGTATGAATGAAGGAAGCTCTACTGACATGGTCAGGTTGGTCAGATGGTCAGGACTTGGCCAGAAAGCTTGGGAGGAAGTTGCTATGTTGTTACAGATGCTCCACAGTAGTCAGGACATGCTTACAGATTGCTATGCTGTACAGATGCTCCACACGAATACAGAAACAACATCAACACAACACATCCCAGGGCACACCTGGTGAAAACAGCCAACCACCAATCAAGTTCAGTTTGATTGACAATGCCCCCGCTCGCTCAGTGAGTCCAAACAAACTAAGTTAGAGCAATCAACAACACTTTTTTAAATCAAACTTACTACAGTAATGTTGGGTGCTCTCAGACGTTTCCATAGAGACCAAGATGGGCCGGGTTGCCATGGAAACTAACTGCCAGCAGAAGCATGCGGCAGGGAGGAAGGAGAGGGAGGAGAAGGAGAGGTTGGTCGGCCCCTCAGATCATACTGATCACTATTTAATCCCAACATATTTACAGACACACTCAGTGTGTGTGAGAGTGAGGGAGTGTCTGAATGTTTTTATCATGTAGCATCTGTCTTGTAATGTATATGTATGTGTCATACACTGGGCCAGTTGTTTATCTTTGTTGAGCTGATATATTCTCACTACTATCATTCCTAAACTGACAGCATTGTGTATTACATCACAGATTCATGTGTATCACATCACAGATTCATGTGTATCACATCACAGATTCATGTGTATCACATCACAGATTCATGTGTATTACATCACAGATTCATGTGTACCACATCACAGATTCATGTGTATCACATCACAGATTCATGTGTATCACATCACAGATTCATGTGTACCACATCACAGATTCATGTGTACCACATCACAGATTCATGTGTACCACATCTGTCTGCTACTAAATACCCAATAACACCATTAGGATGAAAAGCCTTGTCAGATCAGGAGGTGATGAGCGAACCTCTTTGTCTGTTACCTAGCGGATCCTACACTAATACACCACACAACCCATATACCCTTTAGAAGTGTCTGTTACCTAGCGGATCCTACACTAATACACAACCCACATACCCTTTAGAAGTGTCTGTTACCTAGCGGATCCTACACTAATACACCACACAACCCACATACCCTTTAGAAGTGTATGTTACCTAGAGGATCCTGCACTAATACACAACCCACATACCCTTTAGAAGTGTCTGTTACCTAGCGGATCCTACACTAATACACAACCCACATACCCTTTAGAAGTGTCTGTTACCTAGCGGATCCTACACTAATACACAACCCACATACCCTTTAGAAGTGTCTGTTACCTAGCGGATCCTACACTAATACACCAACCCATACCCTTTAGAAGTGCCCGTTACCCAGCTTGATCGCCACTAATACACCACATACCCCACATACCCTTTAAAGTGTCTGTTACCCAGCGGATCCTACACTAATACACCACACAACCCATATACCCTTTAGAAGTGTCTGTTACCCAGCGGATCCTACACTATTTTTCACATACCCACATACCCTTTAAAAGTGTCTGTTACTAGAGGATCCTACACTAATACACAACCCATATACCCTTCCAGAAGTGTCTATTTACCTAGCGGATCCTACACTAATACACCACACAACCCATATACCCTTCCAAAGTGTCCGTTACCCAGCGGATCTCAATACATACACAACCCATATACCCTTTAGAAGTGTCTGTTACCTAGCGGATCCACTACACTAATACCCAACCCATATACCCTTTGAAGTGTTCTGTTACCCAGCGGATCTACACTAATACACCACATACCCACATACCCTTTAGAAGTGTCTGTTACCTAGCAGGATCCTACACTAATACACAACCCACATACCCTTTAGAAGTGTCTGTTACCTAGCGGATCCTACACTAATACACCACACAACCCATATACCCTTTAGAAGTGTCTGTTACCTAGCGGATCCTACACTAATACACAACCCATATACCCTTTAGAAGTGTCTGTTACCTAGCGGATCCTACACTAATACACCACACAACCCATATACCCTTTAGAAGTGTCTGTTACCTAGCGGATCCTACACTAATACACCACACAACCCACATACCCTTTAGAAGTGTCTGTTACCTAGCGGATCCTACACTAATACACAACCCACATACCCTTTAGAAGTGTCTGTTACCTAGCGGATCCTACACTAATACACCACACAACCCATATACCCTTTAGAAGTGTCTGTTACCTAGCGGATCCTACACTAATACACAACCCATATACCCTTTAGAAGTGTCTGTTACCTAGCGGATCCTACACTAATACACAACCCATATACCCTTTAGAAGTGTCTGTTACCTAGCGGATCCTACACTAATACACAACCCATATACCCTTTAGAAGTGTCTGTTACCTAGCTGGATCCTACACTAATACACAACCCACATACCCTTTAGAAGTGTCTGTTACCTAGCTGGATCCTACACTAATACACCACAACCCACATACCCTTTAGAAGTGTCTGTTACCTAGCGGATCCTACACTAATACACAACCCACATACCCTTTAGAAGTGTCTGTTACCTAGCGGATCCTACACTAATACACCACATACCCCACATACCCTTTAGAAGTGTCTGTTACCTAGCGGATCCTACACTAATACACAACCCACATACCCTTTAGAAGTGTCTGTTACCTAGCGGATCCTACACTAATACACAACCCACATACCCTTTAGAAGTGTCTGTTACCTAGCGGATCCTACACTAATACACAACCCACATACCCTTTAGAAGTGTCTGTTACCTAGCGGATCCTACACTAATACACAACCCACATACCCTTTAGAAGTGTCTGTTACCTAGCGGATCCTACACTAATACACCACACAACCCATATACCCTTTAGAAGTGTCTGTTACCTAGCGGATCCTACACTAATACACCACATACCCCACATACCCTTTAGAAGTGTCTGTTACCTAGCGGATCCTACACTAATACACCACACAACCCATATACCCTTTAGAAGTGTCTGTTACCTAGCGGATCCTACACTAATACACCACACAACCCATATAACCTTTAGAAGTGTCTGTTACCTAGCGGATCCTACACTAATACACAACCCACATACCCTTTAGAAGTGTCTGTTACCTAGCGGATCCTACACTAATACACCACACAACCCACATACCCTTTAGAAGTGTCTGTTACCTAGCGGATCCTACACTAATACACAACCCATATACCCTTTAGAAGTGTCTGTTACCTAGCGGATCCTACACTAATACACAACCCACATACCCTTTAGAAGTGTCTGTTACCTAGCGGATCCTACACTAATACACCACATACCCCACATACCCTTTAGAAGTGTCTGTTACCTAGCGGATCCTACACTAATACACAACCCACATACCCTTTAGAAGTGTCTGTTACCTAGCGGATCCTACACTCAATACACAAACCCACATACCCTTTAGAAGTGTCTGTTACCTAGCGGATCCTACACTAATACACAACCCACATACCCTTTAGAAGTGTCTGTTACTCAGCGGATCCTACACTAATACACCACACAACCCATATACCCTTTAGAAGTGTCTGTTACCTAGCGGATCCTACACTAATCACACAACCCATATACCTTTAGAAGTGTCTGTTACCTAGCGGATCCTACACTAATACACCACATAGCCCACATACCCTTTAGAAGTGTCTGTTACCTAGCGGATCCTACACTAATACACAACCCACATACTCCTTTAGAAGTGTCTGTTACCCAGCGGATCCTACACTCAATACACAACCCACATACCCTTTAGAAGTGTTAGAAACAGTATTTAGCTTCTTATAACAAATGTCAGACATTTCTAATCCATACAGGCCTCATCTTTAGCCTCACCGAACCCGGCATGTTTTCACCACCTAATCAACAAAAAAGCCATGACTTATCTGTCAGATATTGAAA
>NW_027032385.1:0-4666 GCF_034236695.1 Oncorhynchus nerka
ACTACAGCATAGTAGAGGCATCACAGTACTACAGTACTACAGCATAGCAGAGGCATCACAGTACCACAGCATAGTAGAGGCATCACAGCACTGCTGCACTACAGTATAGAGGCATCACAGTACTACAGTACTACAGTATAGTAGAGGCATCACAGTACTACAGTACTACAGTATAGTAGAGGCATCACAGTATTACAGTATAGAGGCATCACAGTACTACAGTATAGAGGCATCACAGTACTACAGTATAGAGGCATCACAGCATCACAGTACTACAGTATAGAGGCATCACAGTACTACAGTATAGAGGCATCACAGTACTACAGTATAGAGGCATCACAGTACTACAGTATAGAGACATGACAGTACTACAGTATAGTAGAGGCATCACAGTACTACAGTATAGAGGTATCACAGCATCACAGTACTACAGTATAGTAGAGGCATCACAGTACTACAGTATAGAGGCATCACAGTACTACAGTATAGTAGAGGCAGCACAGTACTACAGTACTACAGTATAGAGGCATCACAGTACTACAGTATAGAGGCATCACAGCATCACAGTACTACAGTATAGAGGCATCACAGTACTGCAGTATAGTAGAGGCATCACAGTACTACAGTATAGAGGCATCACAGTACTCACAGTACTACAGTATAGTAGAGGCATCACAGTACTACAGTATAGAGGCATCACAGCATCACAGTACTACAGTATAGAGGCATCACAGTACTACAGTATAGAGGCATCACAGTACTACAGTATAGAGGCATCACAGCATCACAGTACTACAGTATAGAGGCATCACAGTACTACAGTATAGAGGCATCACAGTACTCACAGTATAGTAGAGGCATCACAGTACTACAGTATAGAGGCATCACAGTACTACAGTATAGTAGAGGCATTACAGTACTACAGTATAGAGGCATCACAGTACTACAGTATAGTAGGAGGCATCACAGTACTACAGTATAGAGGCATCACAGCATCACAGTACTACAGTATAAGAGGCATCACAGTACTACAGTATAGAGGCATCACAGTACTACAGTACTACAGTATAGTAGATGCATCACAGTACTACAGTATAGAAGACATCACAGTACTACAGTATAGTAGAGGCATCACAGTCACTACAGTATAGTAGAGGCATCACAGTACTACAGTATAGAGGCATCACAGTACTACAGTATAGAGGCATCACAGCTACTACAGTATAGTAGAGGCATTACACAGTACTACAGTATAGAGGCATCACAGTACTACAGTATAGTAGAGGCATCACAGTACTACAGTATAGAGAGGCATCACAGTACTACAGCTATAGTAGAGGCATCACAGTACTACAGTACTACAGTATAGTAGAGGCATCACAGTACTACAGTACTACAGTATAGTAGAGGCATCACAGTACTACAGTATAGAGACATCACAGTACTACAGTATAGTAGAGGCATCACAGTACTACAGTATAGTAGAGGCATCACAGTACTACAGTATAGAGGCATCACAGTACTACAGTATAGAGGCATCACAGTACTACAGTATAGAGGCATCACAGCATCACAGTACTACAGTATAGAGGCATCACAGTACTACAGTATAGAGGCATCACAGTACTACAGTATAGTAGAGGCATCACAGTACTACAGTATAGAGGCATCACAGTACTCCAGTATAGGAGAGGCATTACAGTACTACAGTATAGAGGCATCACAGTACTGCAGTATAGTAGAGGCATCACAGTACTACAGTATAGAGGCATCACCGTACTACAGTACTACAGTATAGTAGAGGCATCACAGTACTACAGTACTACAGTATAGTAGAGGCATCACAGTACTACAGTATAGTAGAGGCATCACAGTACTACAGTATAGTAGAGGCATCACAGTACTACAGTATAGTAGAGGCATCACAGTACTACAGTACTACAGTATAGAGGCATCACAGTACTACAGTACTACAGTATAGTAGAGGCATCACAGTACTACAGTACTACAGTATAGTAGAGGCATCACAGTACTACAGTATAGAGGCATCACAGTACTACAGTATAGAGGCATCACAGCATCACAGTACTACAGTATAGAGGCATCACAGTACTACAGTATAGAGGCATCACAGTACTACAGTATAGAGGCATCACAGTACTACAGTATAGAGACATGACAGTACTACAGTATAGTAGAGGCATCACAGTACTACAGTATAGAGGTATCACAGCATCACAGTACTACAGTATAGTAGAGGCATCACAGTACTACAGTATAGAGGCATCACAGTACTACAGTATAGTAGAGGCAGCACAGTACTACAGTACTACAGTATAGAGGCATCACAGTACTACAGTATAGAGGCATCACAGTACTACAGTATAGAGACATCACAGTACTACAGTATAGTAGAGGCATCACAGTACTACAGTATAGTAGAGGCATCACAGTACTACAGTACTACAGTATAGTAGAGGCATCACAGTACTACAGTACTACAGTATAGTAGAGGCATCACAGTACTACAGTATAGAGGCATCACAGCATCACAGTACTACAGTATAGTAGAGGCATCACAGTACTACAGTATAGAGGCATCACAGTACTACAGTACTACAGTATAGTAGAGGCACCACAGTACTACAGTATAGAGGCATCACAGTACTACAGTACTACAGTATAGTAGAGGCATCACAGTACTACAGTATAGTAGAGGCATCACAGTACTACAGTACTACAGTATAGAGGCATCACAGTACTACAGTACTACAGTATAGTAGAGGCATCACAGCATCACAGTACTACAGTACTACAGTATGGTAGAGGCATCACAGTACTACAGTACTACAGTATAGAGGCATCACAGTACTACAGTACTACAGTATAGTAGAGGCATCACAGCATCACAGTACTACAGTACTACAGTATAGTAGAGGCATCACAGTACTACAGTACTACAGTATAGTAGAGGCATCACAGTACTACAGTTCTACAGTATAGTAGAGGCATCACAGTACTACAGTACTACAGTATAGTAGAGGCATCACAGTACTACAGTACTACAGTATAGTAGATGCATCACAGTACTACAGTACTACAGTATAGTAGAGGCATCACAGTACTACAGTATAGTAGAGGCATCACAGTACTACAGTATAGAGGCATCACAGCATCACAGTACTACAGTATAGTAGAGACATCACAGTACTACAGTATAGAGGCATCACAGCATCACAGTACTACAGTATAGTAGAGGCATCACAGTACTACAGTATAGAGGCATCACAGTACTACAGTACTACAGTATAGTAGAGGCATCACAGTACTACAGTAGTACAGTATAGTAGAGGCATCACAGTACTACAGTACTACAGTATAGTAGAGGCGTCACAGTACTACAGTATAGAGACATCACAGTACTACAGTATAGTAGAGGCATTACAGTACTACAGTATAGTAGAGGCATCATAGTACTGCAGTATAGTAGAGGCATCACAGTACTACAGTATAGAGGCATCACCGTACTACAGTACTACAGTATAGTAGAGGCATCACAGTACTACAGTACTACAGTATAGTAGAGGCATCACAGTACTACAGTATAGTAGAGGCATCACAGTACTACAGTACTACAGTATAGTAGAGGCATCACAGTACTACAGTACTACAGTATAGTAGAGGCATCACAGTATTACAGTATAGAGGCATCACAGTACTACAGTATAGAGGCATCACAGTACTACAGTATAGAGGCATCACAGCATCACAGTACTACAGTATAGAGGGATCACAGTACTACAGTATAGAGACATCACAGTACTACAGTATAGAGGCATCACAGTACTACAGTATAGAGACATGACAGTACTACAGTATAGTAGAGGCATCACAGTACTACAGTATAGAGGTATCACAGCATCACAGTACTACAGTATAGTAGAGGCATCACAGTACTACAGTATAGAGGCATCACAGTACTACAGTATAGTAGAGGCAGCACAGTACTACAGTACTACAGTATAGAGGCATCACAGTACTACAGTATAGAGGCATCACAGTACTACAGTATAGAGACATCACAGTACTACAGTATAGTAGAGGCATCACAGTACTACAGTATAGTAGAGGCATCACAGTACTACAGTATAGTAGAGGCATCACAGTACTACAGTACTACAGTATAGAGACATCACAGTACTACAGTACTACAGTATAGAGGCATCACAGTACAGTACACAGTATAGAGGCATCACAGCATCACAGTACTACAGTATAGTAGAGGCATCACAGTACTACAGTATAGAGGCATCACAGTACTACAGTACTACAGTATAGTAGAGGCACCACAGTACTACAGTATAGAGGCATCACAGTACTACAGTACTACAGTATAGTAGAGGCATCACAGCATCACAGTACTACAGTACTACAGTATGGTAGAGGCATCACAGTACTACAGTATAGAGGCATCACAGCACTCACAGTACTACAGTATAGTAGAGGCATCACAGTACTACAGTATAGAGGCATCACAGTACTACAGTATAGTAGAGCATCACAGTACTACAGTACTACAGTATAGTAGAGGCATCGCAGTACTACAGTACTACAGTATAGTAGCATCACAGTACTACAGTACTACAGTATAGAGGCATCACAGTAC
>NW_027032386.1:0-4667 GCF_034236695.1 Oncorhynchus nerka
AGGGGTGTCAAAGTCAAATGGACGGAGGGCCAAATAAAAATCAGCTACAAGACGATGGGCCGGACTGTTCGAATGTTCATTGAAAAATTTTTAAATGACGCATATAGTCTAGGTGAACCTAATTGAACCTACTGAAAACCTAACAAATATATTACAATATGATCAGATAAATAAAGCAATATTTTCTTATGGCTCTGTCAGTAATCTTTAATTTTCAACAGACACAAAAGACAAATTTCCTTTATATAAATATCCCCATAACATGAACATTAAATGAAAGAAAAACCGGTGGTCCAAGGCATCCATCAGTAGACTCATATTTTCTATTTTTAGCAAAAAGCGGGCCAAATTTACTTCAAAGAAAAACAACAATAGCAATTTTCTATCATCCACTCTAACTTTGAAATATTTTTTAAAATATAAATTGGATTGAAATACAAAAATAAAGGCAAAAATCTATTAATCAAAAACAACATCTTGTTTAAGGATAAGTAACATGCGTGAAAACAAATATTAAATTTTAACTTTAAACTTGAACTGAGTAAAACTCTAAATATGTGATTGCACAGTAATGTTCACTTGTTTGAGGTTGAGGGTGATACTTGGTGGTGTCCCAATCTTTCCACAAGTTCATCAATGTTCTGGGTAAGGCTCTGAGCTGAAGAAATCCTCAGAATTGGAGTGGAGGTGTTCAGCAGTAAGTCGACTTCTGTGTGATGTTTTGTTCAGGTTCATCAAAGAAAACAGTTGTTCACACAGGCATGTGCTGCCAAACATAGACAACGCTTGGCAGCCTGGATGCGCAGCTGGGGCATTGTGCCGGGAGGAAACGGGCGAACTCCGCAGCACCCACTGCCGCATATTTTGCCCTCAGTAGCATCATTGCATTGAGGTCAATCAACTCCATTTGGAGGTTTGCAGGTGAGCTTTCCACGTCAACAGCAAATGGGTTACCGAGCAGTTCCAACCTGCTTTTTGTGCTTCAAAGTCAGCAAATCAGGCGCCAAAGTCAGCGGCAAGCATACCTATTTTATCAGCCAACTGTGTGCTCGGAACGCACTGGCAGAGAGCTTCTTTCATGGTCTGGCAGCTGGGAAAGTGGCTCAAATTTTCTTTCCGCATCTGCGTCTCCCACAGAGTCAGTTTGGTTTTAAATGCCTTCACTGTACTGTACATATCAGAGATGACACGATCCTGAACCCTGCAGCTGCAAGTTTATTGCATCCAGATGACCTGTAATGTCACACAGAAAGCCATTTCACCACAGAAACATTTCTGCCTCGAGTTGTGTTGTGTCTTTCCCTTGCTGTCCAAGAACAGACAAATCTCCTCAACGAAGTCTCGAAACATCTTTGAAGCACCTTTTCCTGGCTTAGCCATTCGCACCTCTGCAGTGATAAGCGCAAATCACCATGCTTCCGCTTTAACTCCGCAGAAATGCCTTGAACTGGCGGTGATTCAAACCTTTGGCTTCGATAAAGTTAACTCGTGCGCGTGATGATGCTCATTAGATGTCCCATTTGCTATACTACCGCACAACGCTTCCTGGTGTATGATACAATGATAAGCTGTCAGCTCACCTGTCAGCGTTTCCTCTTGCATCTTTTCCCCGTATCTTCGCCACCAGTCCGCTCCTGTGTCCACACATCGCAGGTGCTCTCGTCGGTTGTCAAACCCACGAAGTTTCTCCAAGGCAGCTCCATCTCATTTACACATCTTGACACCTTCTTCATACAAATCATGCCTCAGTTGTGCCATGCATAGGACGTAAAGCCAAAAACCTCTGTCACGCTTAGGTTGGAGTCCACTCCGCTGATGAAATTGACAACTGGGCAATGTCAGAAATGTCGGTGCTCATCCACAGCCAAGGAATATGCAATAAAAATCTTTTTCCTTTTTCACAAGCTGCTCTTTAGATTGATGGACAAATTGCCTACTTCTTCGGTAATGGTGTTTTTGTTTCAGACTCATTAAAAAGAGTTTTTTCTGAGCAAACTTCGTCACAAAACTTTAATCATGCAGTTTTTGATGAAATCCCCTCCGTAAATGGCCGAGCTGATTTAGCGATCTCTTCTGCCAAAATAAAACTGGCTTTGACAGCAGCCTGGCCTTGTAGATTTGGCTTTTTTGAACAGAGCCTGTCGAGATTTTGAGGCCTCGTTTAATTCCTCTGCCTTTGTAGCCTTTTGTTCCATGTCCATATTCTTGTTTTTGTCCACGTGTTTCGTTTCATAATGTCGTCTCAGATTATACTCTTTCAGTACCGCCACACTTTCTCCACACAGAAGACACACAGGTTTTCCAGCTACCTTCGTGAACATATACTCCGACTCCCACCTTGTTTGAAACCCCCGGTTCTCAGTATCCACCTTCCGTTTTGCCATTTTTGATGGGTATCTGAAAGTTAATTTTACTGTGATGCTGACGACTGCTGTGCCAATAAATATTGAAATGAAGCAGCCTACTGCTCGGTGCGTCACCTTTGCATTGTGGGAAATGTAGTATTGGTGCGTGTAAAAGATCTGCGGGCTGCCGGCTTGCTGCGGGCCGGTTCTAATAATAAATCAAGATCATCCCAGGGGCCGTAAAAAACCTTCTTGCGGGCCGGATGTGGCCCGCGGGCCTTGACTCTGACATATGTGATCTAGACCAACATGTTCTGGCTGCCCTGAAGCTTAATCACACCAGATTTACATTCTGGTCATCATCATTCTCTCAAGAGTAAGAGATCACATGGACGGCTGCTCTAGTGGACGGCTGCTCCCTATACAGACCACCTTCAGACTAGTCTATAACCAAGCTCCCTAGACAGACCACCTTCAGACTAGTCTATAACCAAGCTCCCTAGACAGACCACCTTCAGACTAGTCTATAACCAAGCTCCCTAGACAGACCACCTTCAGACTAGTCTATAACCAAGCTCCATAGACAGACCACCTTCAGACTAGTCTATAACCAAGCTCCCTAGACAGACCACCTTCAGACTAGTCTATAACCAAGCTCCCTAGACAGACCACCTTCAGACTAGTCCATAACCAAGCTCCCTAGACAGACCACCTTCAGACTAGTCTATAAACAAGCTCCCTAGACAGACCACCTTCAGACTAGTCCATAACCAAGCTCCCTAGAAAGACCACCTTCAGACTAGTCCATAACCAAGCTCCCTAGACAGACCACCTTCAGACGTCTCTACAGCCTGATAGGTATGAGATCCACCAGAGGAAAGCTTTCGGCATGGAAAGGACAGCGGCACACACAAAGTGTCACAGAGGTTAGCCAGATGCAGCTAGTGTAACTTACACGCACGTGAAGCAACTGCAGGGGGCATGATGATATCCACTCCAGGCAGAGTTGGGTAGGTACCAGGTGTATCAGAAGTCTAGCGTGTGGGTGTCAGTGTTCAAGCGAAGGGAGGACTACTTGCCCCTTTTCAACGGGACATGATTAGTACCGCTGCACCCCTGTAGCTCCTCCTGGGCGTCTTCTATATTTAGCGGCCTCCTACAGTCAGCGGGGATCAGGAAGTGTCTGCCGGTTCAGCTTCAGAGGACGCTGACCCGTTACCTGATAGCCCGGCCACTGATGTCAGGGCCAGGCTGAGGACCGCAGGAAGGCTTACGCGGTGCTGTAAAGCTTAGTTGCATCATAGATCTGAGCCAGAGAGCAGAGGCTGTAGGGTGAGTCTCATTCAACAAAATAGGCTGTAGGGTGAGTCTCATTAGACAAAATAGGCTGTAGGGTGAGTCTCATTCGACAAAATAGGCTGTAGGGTGAGTCTCATTCGACAAAATAGGCTGTGGGGTGAGTCTCATTCGAGCAAAATAGGCTGTAGGGTGAGTCTCATTCGACAAAATAGGCTGTAGGGTGAGTCTCATTCGACAAAATAGGCTGTAGGGTGAGTCTCATTCGACAAAATAGGCTGTAGGGTGAGTCTCATTCGACAAAATAGGCTGTAGGGTGAGTCTCATTCGACAAAATAGGCTGTAGGGTGAGTCTCATTCGACAAAATAGGCTGTAGGGTGAGTCTCATTCGACAAAATAGGCTGTAGGGTGAGTCTCATTCGACAAAATAGGCTGTAGGGTGAGTCTCATTCGACAAAATAGGCTGTAGGGTGAGTCTCATTCGACAAAATAGGCTGTAGGGTGAGTCTCATTCGACAAAATAGGCTGTAGGGTGAGTCTCATTCAGACAAAATAGAGCTGTAGGGTGAGTCTCATTCAACAAAATAGGCTGTAGGGTGAGTCTCATTCGACAAAATAGGCTGTAGGGTGAGTCTCATTCGACAAAATAGGCTGTAGGGTGAGTCTCATTCAACAAAATAGGCTGTAGGGTGAGTCTCATTCAACAAAATAGACTGTAGGGTGAGTCTCATTCAACAAAATAGGCTGTAGGGTGAGTCTCAATAGACAAAATAGACTGTAGGGTGAGTCTCATTCAACAAAATAGGCTGTAGGGTGAGTCTCATTCAACAAAATAGACTGTAGGGTGAGTCTCATTCAACAAAATAGACTGTAGGGTGAGTCTCATTCAACAAAATAGACTGTAGGGTGAGTCTCATTCAACAAAATAGGCTGTAGGGTGAGTCTCAATTCAGACAAAAATAGACTGTAGGGTGAGTCTCATTCAACAAAATAGACTGTAGGGTGAGTCTCATTCAACAAAATAG
>NW_027032387.1:0-4669 GCF_034236695.1 Oncorhynchus nerka
TTCCAAAACTACTCTCTTATACACAGTGTAGGGGATAAAGAATATGTACATAAGGATATATGAATGAGTGATGGTACAGAGCAGCATACAGTAGATGGTATCAGTACAGTATATACATATGAAGAGATGGTATGTAGACAAAGTAAACAAAGTGGCATAGTTAAAGTGGCTAGTGATACATGTATTACATAAGGATGCAGTCGATGATGTAGAGTACAGTATATACGTATGCATATGAGATGAATAATGTAGGGTAAGTAACATTATATAAGGTAGCATTGTTTAAAGTGGCTAGTAATATATTTACATCATTTCCCATCAATTCCCATTATTAAGTGGCTGGAGTTGGGTCAGTGTCAATGACAGTGTGTTGGCAACAACCACTCAATGTTAGTGGTGGCTGTTTAACAGTCTGATGGCCTTGAGATAGAAGCTGTTTCAGTCTCTCGGTCCCAGCTTTGATGCACCTGTACTGACCTCGCCTTCTGGATGATAGCGGGGTGAACAGGCAGTGGACCGGGTGGTTGATGTCCATGATGATCTTTATGGCCTTCCTGTAACATCGGGTGGTGTAGGTGTCCTGGAGGGCAGGTAGTTTGCCCCCGGTGATGCGTTGTGCAGACCTCACTACCCTCTGGAGGCCTTACGGTTGAGGCGGGCAGTTGCCGTACCAGGCGGTGATACAGCCCGCCAGGATGCTCTCGATTGTGCATCTGTAGAAGTTTGTGAGTGCTTTTGGTGACAAGCCGAATTTCTTCAGCCTCCTGAGGTTGAAGGCGCTGCTGCGCCTTCTTCACGGCAGCTGTCAGTGTGAGTGGACCAATTCAGTTTGTCTGTGATGTGTATGCCGAGGAACTTAAAACTTGCTACCCTCTCCACTACTGTTCCATCGATGTGGATAGGGGGTGTTCCCTCTGCTGTTTCCTGAAGTCCACAATCATCTCCTTAGTTTTGTTGACGTTGAGTGTGAGGTTATTTTCCTGACACCACACTCCGAGGGCCCTCACCTCCTCCCCTGTAGGCCGTCTCGTCGTTGTTGGTAATCAAGCCTACCACTGTTGTGTCGTCCATAAACTTGATGATTGAGTTGGAGGCGTGCGTGGCCACGCAGTCGTGGGTGAACAGGGAGTACAGGAGAGGGGCTCAAAGGCGCACCCTTGTGGGGCCCCGTGTTGAGGATCAGCGGGAGGAGATGTTGTTGCCTACCCTCACCACCTGGGCGGCCCGTCAGGAAGTCAGTACCCAGTTGCACAGGGCGGGGTCGAGACCCAGGGTCTCGAGCTTGATGACGAGCTTGGAGGGTACTATGGTGTTGAATGCCGAGCTGTAGTCGATGAACAGCATTCTCACATAGGTATTCCTCTTGTCCAGGTGGGTTTAGGGCAGTGTGCAGTGTGGTTGAGATTGCATCGTCTGTGGACCTATTTGGGCGGTAAGCAAATTGGAGTGGGTCTAGGGTGTCAGGTAGGGTGGAGGTGATATGGTCCTTGACTAGTCTCAAAGCACTTCATGATGACGGAGTGAGTGCTACGGGGCGGTAGTCGTTTAGCTCAGTTACCTTAGCTTTCTTGGGAACAGGAACAATGGTGGCCCTCTTGAAGCATGTGGGAACAGCAGACTGGTATAGGGATTGATTGAATATGTCCGTAAACACACCAGCCAGCTGGTCTGCGCACTCTGGCGCGCGGCTGGGGATGCCGTCTGGGCCTGCAGCCTTGCGAGGGTTAACACGTTTAAATGTCTTACTCACCTCGGCTGCAGTGAAGGAGAGACCGCATGTTTTCGTTGCAGGCCGTGTCAGTGGCACTGTATTGTCCTCAAAGCGGGCAAAAAAGTTATTTAGTCTGCCTGGGAGCAAGACATCCTGGTCCGTGACTGGGCTGGGTTTCTTCTTGTAGTCCGTGATTGACTGTAGACCCTGCCACATGCCTCTTGTGTCTGAGCCGTTGAATTGAGATTCTACTTTGTCTCTGTACTGACGCTTAGCTTGTTTAATAGCCTTGCGGAGGGAATAGCTGCACTGTTTGTATTCGGTCATGTTGCCAGACACCTGCAACGTTCTCTGCTTCACGGAGTAATGGAATAATGTTATCTTTATATATTTGTTGTTTATTGTCACTTATTAAGCATCCTAAGTATTTCATATGTTTTGTTATCCACTTAAAGGATTGCTGTATGTCATGAGGTATTATTATTTTTTCCATTATTTTGTCTTTTCCACGAGAATTTTATATCCTGAGATGTTAGTGATTCTGAAAATATTTTTAGCAAAGAGGGCATTGAGTTTTCAATATTGGTCAGGTATATCAGGAGATCACCTGCAAATATGTTTATTTTATATTCATGTTTACTAATACCTATACCTGTTACATTTGGGTCTTGTCTAATTCTTAGTATTATTATGTTCTTCCTTCTCTGTCTCCCAAACCAAAAACATCCCTCTCCACAACCCATCTCCACAACCCAATCCCTCTTGTCCCACCCTCCCATTGTTGCCCTCTCTTACACATTTATGTTCCATTTGACCAATGTTAGGGTGAGTAATACACAGAAAGAATTCTGAATATTGTGACCCCCTGAGATAAACCTGAGTTCCTGGTTATGTTGCTTCTCTCTAGATGGTGGGAAATCCTTACCTGTGACAGTCAGATTGGCGCTGCTCTGCATGTCTCCAGTATCACAGGAGTATATGCCAGAGTCATCTGGGTCCACATTGTGGATGAGAAGCAGGTTGAGCTTGCCCTCCTTACAGTTCTCATACTTGTCTCCGTTAAGTAGGGGCATGTTGTTGCGTCTCCATGTGACAGGTGTAGTGAGGTCAGGCGTCGTACAGGATAAGGTCATATCGTCTCCCCTTCCATGACGACGGTGTCCGGGGCTTCTTCTCAATGAGTACTTTAACTGGACACAGAGGAAAGTCAACTCTCAAAATGTGTACAGTACATATATATTTGTGTTTATAGTTTATACTTCTTGGAGTTTTGTTGCACTGAATATGACTGTGATGAGCTGTTGCACAGCTGCACCATCGAGAGCATCCTGACTGGTTCCATCACTGCCTGGTACGGAAACTGCTCGGCCTCAGACCGCAATGCACTGCAGAGGGTGGTGCGAACGGCCCAGTACATCACTGGGGCCAAGCTTCCTGCTATCCAAGACCTCTATACCAGGCGGTGTCAGAAGAAGGCCCTTAAAATTGTCAAAGACTCCAGCAACACTAGTCATAGACTGACAGCTTTGCTACCGCACGGCAAGTGGTACAGGAGAGCCAAGTTTAGGTCGAAGAGGCTTTTAAACAGCTTCTACCCCCAAGCCATAAGACTCCTGAACATCTAGTCAAATGGCTACCCAGAATATTTGCAGTGCCCCCCCAACCCTTCTCACTCCCTCTTTATACCACTGCTACTCTCTGTTGTCATCTATGCATAGTCACTTTAATAACTCTACCTACATGTACATACTACCTCAAATATCCAGTGTTCCCGCACATTGTATCTGTACCACCCTGTATATAGTCTCGCTATTGTTATTTCACTGCTGCTTTTCAATCTACCTGTAAATCTATCTGTAATCTACTTGTTACTTTTATCTCTTGTTCTTATCTGTATTTTTTTTAAACTGCATTGTTAGTTAGGGCCTCGTAATAAAGCATTTCACTGTTGTATTCGGCACATGAGACGAATACAAGATGATTTGATTTGATGAGGTATGAGTCCTCTACATGCTGCAGGTGTGTGATATTACACAACCAATCACACACATACCTTTCACAGACACAGAGGCGGTGGTCTCCACACAGCCTGCCTGGCACGAGTAGCTGCCACTGTCCTCGGACTTCAGCTCCAGGATGTGTAGCTGAAACACGCAGCCGTCCTGCTTCATCTGGTACTTCCTGTTGGGCCTGAGAGGCAGCCGGCCCTTACTCCACTGGACTGGGACTCCGGGCTTAGACAGCTCACAGGAAAGGGAAGGCCAGGTACCTCCTTCCTCAGCCTCCACAGCCTGCAGCTCTTCTTCAAAGCATGGAGCCAGCTCTGGGTAGTTGGAAGACAATAAGGAATTCCAAATCTATGTTCCATTTGACCAATGTTAGGGTGAGTAATAGAAAAGATTATTCAAATATTGTACTGTAATATTGTAAGATGTGGATCAATTCATCAGTGAGTTTGAAAAGCTATCCAAAGGATTGTTCAATAAGGTTGTGTTTTTAGGGAGAGATATTGGTTCTTGCAGGTACGTACATTTTTCCACCATATTGTTATAGTGTCCTTTATTAAAACACAAAGTTATTTATGTTCTTAGCTTTATCCTTTGAAAAATAGACACGTGAAAAGATTCTGGGGATGAGCATGCACATCTTCAGTATGTACCATTGATCCTCTTTTAGAGCATTTAACTATATGTAGCAAGTCAAAGTCTTGGGTAGTGAGTTGATACAATTCCAAGTCTGGAAGGTTAAAACCAGCCTCAGACTTAGGAAGATGTAAACTTTCCATTTTATTCTATGGATTTTATAACGAGTATACTTTTTAAAGAATGTCTTCGTGGGGTAATTTATTTATTACGAAAATAAATGCAAAAACTTTGGGAGTCATGCCAGTCTAAAGAAATTAAATCTGCCTGTAAGGTTTATGGGAAGATTATTCCATTTTATTAGATCATATTTCAT
>NW_027032388.1:0-4669 GCF_034236695.1 Oncorhynchus nerka
CAAGATGGCGTAGCAGTCGGACGTGTGTTTTGTCTTGTCCCGTCCTGTATAGTGTAAATATAGTTTTTTTCCTCTTTTTTCCGTATATATTTATTTATATTTTAATCTCACTTCCCAACCATGGGCTGAATATACTCTCCTGCATTATCACACCAATGTGGTACGGATCTGCTATGCTTTAGAATCGGAACCCTCATCAGAAGCTAGCCGTCGCTAACTAGCTAGCCACTGCCAAGGTCTTCCTTTCTTCAGATACCAATGGGCATCTACCCAAAGCATGTCAGACTGCTTTTTCTCTACCCATCTCCGGTTCCTACGCAGAAGCTCTGAAGCTTTATGCAGGATCATGCGTAAAATGGCGAGGTCCAAAATACCCTAAATTGCTGAATAGCCTGGACCCTCGGCTGACCCTCTCACTGCCATGCAGGAGGAGCCCATGATCCATCACGACTAGTCATGACATAATCGTCCGAGGGGTTTCAACAGGCTTCTCCGCTGCGACATCGCCAAAGATCCATCTACTGGCCAAGGCCCGCGAGCTTTCTGAATCGCTGTATCTCCAGCTCACCGCATGAAGAGAATAAATAAACAGACTCACCCCATCGCGGACTGCCCCCAAGGTTAACTCTCTAGCCCCGCTATCTCCCTGCTTGCTAATTCGGCCTGCTAACGGCTAGCTTGTCAAGCTCCGTCCGTTAACTGCTACCTTGTCTAGCTCGGGCCAACTAACTGTTAGCTTGTTAGCACAGGCCTGCTAACCGTCTGTACCACGCGGCCCCAATCACTCTCTGACCCCATTTACTTTCTATCTCTTTTTGATTTTTAATTTGTTTATACCTTCCGGAAACCTGCCTCACCCAATGTGATACGGAATCGCTATTACTTTACTCTTATTTTATTTTTATGGCACTCAGTAACCTCCAGACGCTAACCAGCTAACTAGCTACAAGCTAGTTAGTCATTGTTAGTTAAAAAAAAAAAAAACTGAATCACTCATAGCCCCTACACATCCACCACCCCCCTGGACACAAACTGATCTCTTTCCCAGCTTCTGCTTCTGTTTCCGCTGGACTGTGTTAATCATGATGCTCCTTTCTGCTTGTTTGTCTTACTCTGTCGGCCCTCAAGGCTCAGTCAACGCCATTTACCTGCTGTTTGTTGTGCTAGCGGATTAGCCTCGCTACTGTTTTTAGCCAGTCTAAATTCAACACCTGTGATTACTGTATGCCTCGCTGTGGTGTCTCTCTCAGATGTCAATATGCCTTGTATACTGTTGTTCAGGTTAGTTATAATTGTTTTAGTTCACAATGGAGCCCCTAGACCCACTCTGCATACCCTGTTACCTCCTTTGTCCCACCTCCCACACATGCGGTGACCTCACCCATTACAACCAGCATGTCCAGAGATACAACCTGTCTCATCATCACCCAGTGCCTGGGCTTACCTCCGCTGTACCCGCACCCCACCATACCCCCTGTCTGCGCATTATGCCCTGAATATATTCTACCATGCCCAGAAACCTGCTCCTCTTATCCTCTGCCCCCAACGCTCTAGGCGACCAGTTTTGATAGCCTTTAGCCGCACCCTCATACTACTCCTTCTCTGTTCTGCGGGTGATGTGGAGGTAAACCCAGGCCCTGCATGTCCCCAGGTACCCTCATTTGTTGACTTCTGTGATCGAAAAAGCCTTGGTTTTATGCATGTCAACATCAGAAGCCTCCTCCCTAAGTTTGTTTTACTCACTGCTTTAGCACACTCTGCTAACCCTGGATGTCCTTGCCGTGTCTGAATCCTGGCTCAGGAAGGCCACCAAAATTCAGAGATTTCCATACCCAACTATAACATCTTCCGTCAAGATAGAACTACCAAAGGGGGCGGAGTTGCAGTCTACTGCAGAGATAGCCTGCAAAGTAATGTCATACTTTCCAGGTCCATACCCAAACAGTTCGAACTACTAATTTTGAAAATTACCCTCTCCAGAAATAAGTCTCTCACTGTTGCCGCCTGCTACCGGCCACCCTCAGCTCCCAGCTGTGCCCTGACACCATTTGTGAATTGATCGCCCCCATCTAGCTTCAGAGTTTGTTCTGTTAGGTGACCTAAACTGGGATATGCTTAACACCCCGGCAGTCCTACAATGTAAGCTAGATGCCCTCAATCTCACTCAAATCATCAAGGAACCCACCAGGTACAACCCTAACTCTGTAAACAAGGGCACCCTCATAGACGTCATCCTGACCAACTGGCCCTCCAAATACACCTCCGCTGTCTTCAACCAGGATCTCAGCGATCACTGCCTCATTGCCTGTATCCGCCACGGAGCCGCAGTCAAACGACTCACCCTCATCACTGTCAAACGCTCCCTAAAACACTTCTGTGAGCAGGCCTTTCTAATCGACCTGGCCCGGGTATCCTGGAAGGACATTGACCTCATCCCGTCAGTTGAGGATGCCTGGTCATTCTTTAAAAGTAACTTCCTCACCATTTTAGATAAGCATGCTCCGTTCAAAAATGCAGAACCAAGAACAGATACAGCCCTTGGTTCACCCAGACCTGACTGCCTCGACCAGCACAAAAACATCCTGTGGCGGACTGCAATAGCATCGAATAGCCCCCGTGATATGCAACTGTTCAGGGAAGTCAGAACCAATACACGCAGTCAGTCAGGAAAGCTAAGGCCAGCTTCTTCAGGCAGAAGTTTGCATCCTGTAGCTCCAACTCCAAAAAAGTTCTGGGACACTGTGAAGTCCATGGAGAACAAGAGCACCTCCTCCCAGCTGCCCACTGCACTGAGGCTAGGTAACACGGTCTCCACCGATAAATCCACGATTATCGAAAGCTTCAATAAGCACTTTCAACGGCTGGCCATGCCTTCCGCCTGGCTACTCCAACCTCGGCCAACAGCTCCCCCGCAGCTCGCCCAAGCCTCTCCAGGTTCTCCTTTACCCAAATCCAGATAGCAGATGTTCTGAAAGAGCTGCAAAACCTAGACCCGTACAAATCAGCTGGGCTTGACAATCTGGACCCTCTATTTCTGAAACTATCTGCCGCCATTGTCGCAACCCCTATTACCAGCCTGTTCAACCTCTCTTTCATATCGTCTGAGATCCCCAATGATTGAAAGCTGCCGCAGTCATCCCCTCTTCAAAGGGGGAGACACCCTGGACCCAAACTGCTATAGACCTATATCCATCCTGCCCTGCCTATCTAAGGTCTTCGAAAGCCAAGTCAACAAACAGGTCACTGACCATCTCGAATCCCACCGTACCTTCTCCGCTGTGCAATCTGGTTTCCGAGCCGGTCACGGGTGCACCTCAGCCACGCTCAAGGTACTAAACGATATCATAACCGCCATCGATAAAAGACAGTACTGTGCAGCCGTTTTCATCGACCTGACTGCCTTGCCTGGTTCACCATTACTTTTGCAGACAGAGTTCAGTGTGTCAAATCGGAGGGCATGCTGTCCGGGTCCTCTGGCAGTCTCTATGGGGGTGCCACAGGGTTCAATTCTCGGGCCGACTCTTTCTCTGTATATATCAATGATGTTGCTCTTGCTGCGGGCGATTCCCTGATCCACCTCTACGACGAGCACCCATTCTATATACTTTCGGCCCGTCATTGACACTGTGCTATCTTAACCTCCAAACGACTTCAATGCCATACAGCACTCCTTCCGTGGCCTCCAACTGCTCTTAAACGCGAGTAAAAACCAAATGCATGCACTAACCGATCGCTGCCTGCACCGCATGCCTGACTAGCATCACCACCCCTGGATGGTTCCGACCTTGAATATGTGGACATCTATAAGTACCTAGGTGTCTGGCTAGACAAACTCTCCTTCCAGACTCACATCAAAACATCTCCAATCGAAAAATCAAATCAAGAGTCGGCTTTCTATTCCGCAACAAAGCCTCCTTCACCACGCAAGCTTACTCCTAGTAAAACTGACTATCCTACCGATCTCGATTTCGGGCGATGTCATCTACAAAATGGCTTCCAACACTCTACTCAGCAAACTGTGCAGTCTATCATAGTGCCATCCGTTTTGTCACCAAAGCACCTTATACCACCCACCACTGCGACTTGTATACTCTAGTCGGCTGGCCCTCGCAGCATATTCGCCGCCAGACCCACTGGCTCCAGGTCATCTACAAGTCCATGCTAGGTAAAGCCCGCCTTATCTCAGTTCACTGGTCACGATGGCAACACCCATCCGTAGACACGCTCCAGCAGGTGTATCTCTACTGATCATCCCAAAGCCAACACCTCATTTGGCCGCCTCTCGTTCCAGTACTCTGCTGCCTGTGACTGGAATGAACTGCAAAAATCGCTGAAGTTGGAGACTTTATCTCCTCACAACTTCAAACATCAGCTATCCGAGAAGCAACCGATCGCTGCAGCTGTACATAGTCTATTGGTAAATAGCCCACCCATTTTCACCTACCTCATCCCCATACTGTTTTTATACTGTTTTTATTTTATTTATTTATTTACCTTTCTGCTCTTTTGCACACCAATATCTCTACCTGTACATGACCATCTGATCATTTATCACTCAGTGTTAATCTGCAAAATTGTATTATTCGCCTACCTCATGCCTTTTGCACACATTGTATATAGACTGCCCATTTTTCTACTGTGTTATTGACTTGTTAATTGCTTACTCCAT
>NW_027032389.1:0-4671 GCF_034236695.1 Oncorhynchus nerka
CACATCAACAGGACAGGAGACAGCAGAGGGAGCAGGCCCCCTATCCACATCAACAGGACAGGAGACAGCAGAGGGAGCAGGCCCCTATCCACATCGACAGGACAGGGAGACAGCAGAGGGAGCAGGCCCCTATCCACATCGACAGGACAGGAGACAGCAGAGGGAGCAGGCCCTATCCACATCGACAGGACAGGAGACAGCAGAGGGAGCAGGCCCCTATCCACATCGACAGGACAGGAGACAGCAGAGGGAGCAGGCCCCTATCCACATCAACAGGACAGGAGACAGCAGAGGGAGCAGGCCCCTATCCACATCGACAGGACAGGAGACAGCAGAGGGAGCAGGCCCCTATCCACATCGACAGGACAGGAGACAGCAGAGGGAGCAGGCCCCTATCCACATCGACAGGACAGGAGACAGCAGAGGGAGCAGGCCCTATCCACATCAACAGGACAGGAGACAGCAGAGGGAGCAGGCCCTATCCACATCGATAGGACATGAGACAGCAGAGGGAGCAGGCCCTATCCACATCGACAGGACAGGAGACAGCAGAGGGAGCAGGCCCCTATCCACATCGATAGGACAGGAGTGGAGAAGGTGAGAAGCTTCAAGTTTCTCAGCGTACACATCAATCTGGAAATAGCTTCTATCCAAAGGCCATCAGACTGTTAAATAGCCATCACTAGCCAGCTAGCACCTGGTTACTTAACCCTGCACCTTAGAGGCTGCTGCCCTATGTACAGTGACTTGCGACAGTATTCACCCCTCCTTCAGAGTTATCTTTGGGCTCTTTGTTGTCCTTGAGTTTTGGTGGGCGGCCATCTCTTGGCAGGTTTGTTGTGGTGCCATTTCCTTTCCGTTTTTATTTAAATAATGGATTTAACGGAGCTCCGTGGGATGTTCAAAGTTTCTGATCTTTTTTCATAACCCAACACTGATCTATACTTCTCCACAACTTTTCCCTGACCTGTTCAGGCGAGCTCTTTGGTCTTCATGGTGCCACTTGCTTGGTGGTGCCCCTTGCTTAGTGGCGTTGCAGATTCTGGGGCAATTTAAGAACAGGTGTATATATACTGAGATCATGTGACAGATCATGTGACACTTAGATTGAACACAGGTGGAATTAATTTAACAAATTACGTGACTTCTAAAGGCATTTGGTTGCACCAGATCTTATTTAGGGGCCTCGTAGTAAAGGAGGTGAATGCATATGTACGCACCAGTTTTCCATTAAATTATTTTTATTACATCAGTCTCCCTACACTACTCTGTCTAGGGCCCATCAGTCTCTCCCTACACTACTCTGTCTAGGGCCCATCAGTCTCTCCCTACACTACTCTGTCTAGGGCCCATCAGTCTCTCCCTACACTACTCTGTCTAGGGCCCATCAGTCTCTCCCTACACTACTCTGTCTAGGGCCCATCAGTCTCTCCCTACACTACTCTGTCTAGGGCCCATCAGTCTCTCCCTACACTACTCTGTCTAGGGCCCATCAGTCTCTCCCCTACACTACTCTGTCTAGGGCCCATCAGTCTCTCCTACACTACTCTGTCTAGGGCCCATCCAGTCTCTCCCTACACTACTCTGTCTAGGGCCCATCAGTCTCTCCCTACACTACTCTTTCTAGGGCCCATCAGTCTCTCCCTACACTACTCTGTCTAGGCACCAGATCTTATTTAGGGGCCTCGTAGTAAAGGAGGTGAATGCATATGTACGCACCAGTTTTCCATTAAATTATTTTTATTACATCAGTCTCTCCCTACACTACTCTGTCTAGGGCCCATCAGTCTCTCCCTACACTACTCTGTCTAGGGCCCATCAGTCTCTCCCTACACTACTCTGTCTAGGCACCAGATCTTATTTAGGGGCCTCGTAGTAAAGGAGGTGAATGCATATATACTGCACCAGTTTTCCATTAAATTATTTTTATTACATCAGTCTCTCCCTACACTACTCTGTCTAGGGCCCATCAGTCTCTCCCTACACTACTCTGTCTAGGGCCCATCAGTCTCTCCTACACTACTCTGTCTAGGCACCAGATCTTATTTAGGGGCCTCGTAGTAAAGGAGGTGAATGCATATGTACGCACCAGTTTTCCATTAAATTATTTTTATTACATCAGTCTCTCCCTACACTACTCTGTCTAGGGCCCATCAGTCTCTCCCTACACTACTCTGTCTAGGGCCCATCAGTCTCTCCCTACACTACTCTGTCTAGGCACCAGATCTTATTTAGGGGCCTCGTAGTAAAGGAGGTGAATGCATATGTACGCACCAGTTTTCCATTAAATTATTTTTATCACATGTTTTTTTACCAATGTATTTCATTTCACTTCATAGTATTTTGTTTATGTCCATTACATGAAATCCAGATAAAAATCCATTTAATTCCAGGTTGTAATGCAACAAAATAGGAAAAATGCCAGGGGGGGTGAATACTTTCACAGGGCCCTTTACATAGACATGGAATCACTGGTCACTTTAATAATGGACTACTACTCAGTTCACATACTGTTTACATAATGTTTACATACTGTTTACATACTGTTTACATACTGTTTACATACTGTTGTATTTACACTGTTTACATACTGTTTATATGTTTACATACTGTTTACATACTGTTTACATATGTTTACATATGTTTACATACTGTTTACATACTGTTTCATGATGTTTACATACTGTTTACATACTGTTTACATACTGTTTACATACTGTTTATACTGTTTATGATGTTTACATAATGTTTACATACTGTTTACATACTGTTTATATGTTTACATATGTTTACATACTGTTTACATACTGTTTACATACTGTTTACATACTGTTTACATACATGTTTACATACTGTTTACATACTGTTTACATGATGTTTACATACTGTTTACATACTGTTTACATACTGTTTACATACATGTTTACATACTGTTTACATAATGTTTACATACTGTTTACATAATGTTTACATACTGTTTACATAATGTTTACATACTGTTTACATAATGTTTACATACTGTTTACATACTGTTTACATGATGTTTACATACTGTTTACATACTGTTTACATACTGTTTACATGATGTTTACATACTGTTTACATGATGTTTACATACTGTTTACATACTGTTTACATACTGTTTACATGATGTTTACATACTGTTTACATACTGTTTACATACGTTTATACGTTTACATAATGTTTACATACTGTTTACATACTGTTTACATGATGTTTACATACTGTTTACATACTGTTTACATGATGTTTACATGACTGTTTACATACTGTTTACATTACATGTTTACATACTGTTTACATACTGTTTACATACTGTTTACATGATGTTTACATACTGTTTACATACTGTTTACATACTGTTTACATGATGTTTACATACTGTTTACATACTGTTTACATGATGTTTACATAATGTTTACATACTGTTTACATAATGTTTACATAATGTTTACATACTGTTTACATACTGTTTACATACTGTTTACATGATGTTTACATACTGTTTACATACTGTTTACATACTGTTTACATAATGTTTACATACTGTTTACATACTGTTTACATAATGTTTACATACTGTTTACATACTGTTTACATGATGTTTACATACTGTTTACATACTGTTTACATACTGTTTACATACTGTTTACATACTGTTTACATAATGTTTACATACTGTTTACATGATGTTTACATACTGTTTACATACTGTTTACATACTGTTTACATACTGTTTACATACTGTTTACATACTGTTTACATGATGTTTACATACTGTTTACATACTGTTTACATACTGTTTACATACGGTTTAGATACTGTTTACATGATGTTTACATACTGTTTACATACTGTTTACATACTGTTTACATAATGTTTACATACATGCTTTACATAATGTTTACATAATGTTTTACATAATGTTTACATACTGCTTACATAATGTTTACTATAATGTTTACATAATGTTTACTTATAATGTTTACTTAATGTTTACATAACTGTTTACATAATGTTTACATACTGTTTACATACTGTTTACATACTGCTTTACATAATGTTTACATAATGTTTACATACTGCTTTACATAATGTTTACATACTGTTTACATACTGTTTACATACTGTTTACATAATGTTTACATACTGTTTACATAATGTTTACATATACTGTTTACATAATGTTTACATACTGTTTACATACTATTTACATGTTTACATACTGTTTATGATGTTTACAGTTTATACTGTTTACATACTGTTTACATAATGTTTACATAATGTTTACATACTGTTTACATAATGTTTACATACTGTTTACATACTGTTTACATACTGTTTACATGATGTTTACATACTGTTTACATAATGTTTACATACTGTTTACATACTGTTTACATGCATGTTTACATACTGCTTTACATAATGTTTATATATGTTTACATACATGTTTACATAATGTTTACATACTGTTTACATAATGTTTACATACTGTTTACATAATGTTTACATACTGTTTATATAATGTTTACATAATGTTTACATACTGTTTACATAATGTTTACATACGTTTACTGTTTACATACTGTTTACATACTGTTTACATAATGTTTACATACTGCTTTACATGACTGCTTACATACTGTT
>NW_027032390.1:0-4674 GCF_034236695.1 Oncorhynchus nerka
ATGGACATTTTAAGAGCGAAAAGTACAATATTTCTGAACATTGTCCATGTTTAAAATTGTAATTTAAATCAAGCCTATCCTGATTATGTTAATATTTATTTTAATCAAAAGGCGTTGTATTCTAATAAAATTAATTAAAATTGCACAAATTATATAATTATGTTGACATGAAACAGTTGTATGATATAGACTCCATTATTACAATAAGTATTTTACATTCATTCATTAGGCTACAAGCCTTATGATTGTCAATGCTCTTATAGGTCATTATTTAATTGTGGTGGGAATAGAGAACCAGAAGCAGCTGTCAAACACGGTAACAACGAGACATCAACTAATCTACACGTAAATCTTGTGTTTTTTTTTTTTTTTGAATCCTGAATATTTTAACACGCAGGTTTATGTAATCTCCCGTATTGTTGTAAGAAAACCAGTGCTAATATGCAGTAGTGTGTGGAGCTCAGCTTCTTTACAATTGGCCAAACATGTTCACTTATTGTCATGGGATTATGTAAACATAATCTTTGTTGTATGAGGTGTTGTATCCAGACCCTGGTCAAGTATATGCACGACAATGTTCGAGTTGTGCTTGATTTAGTGTACACTCTTATAAAAAAATATTACGAAATGGTTCTTTGGCTGTCTTCATAGGCACAGGAGAACCTTTTTTGGTTCCAGGTAGAACTCTTTTGGGTTCCATGCAGAACCCTTTGTGTCTACAAGGAATCAAAAAGGGTTATTCAAAGCATCCTCTTATGGGAACAGCCGAAGGTTGTAGATAGGGGGGAAAATGCTAAGAGTGTAGTTGTACTTTTTGGGACTATAACAGATACATTAGATTTTATTGACAAAGAGATATGCTAACTGTGGGTAACAGCCATTCAAGTGATTCACATTTCCTGCTATCTAACCAAATGACACCTGCATCTCCTAGATGTAGTCACCGAAAAACGACACGTGGGAAAAAGTTGGTCACTCACTCACTCCTCCAACGACATGACATCCTCCTAGCAGCTTCTAGCTAACGTTAGGCTCCGTGTTTTTAGCTTGCTAAATAAATAGGTAATTTAGCTACATAAATAAATACGCTAGCCCAGGGATGTCAAACTCAATCAGCGCACAGGCCATATTGAAAAAACACAATGAATTCGTGGGCCAGACACACCGTAGCATACTTGCAACTGCGACCCAAACTGGCCATTGTTTTATTAGAAAAATATGTCCCTTTATATTGTCCTCTTATAACAAAAACGTAGCTTATAACTTAAAACATTTTTTTTGCACTGCATCAATCACCAGTGCTGTTGAATGCAGCATAACAAATGTATGGTGCACTCAAAATGTATTGTATTTGAGTAGCCAGCCTAGGCTAGTGCTCAAATGTTTCTGTAACTGGCCAACATGTTTCTCATTTGCATGGTGTTTTGTTGCAGGTTTTGTTTTTTGGTTATTCATTGTCAAGCTTTAAAAACCGAAGCCAGGCTGCAACATTTTAGTAGCCTAGCTAGGACTGGTGCATGAGTCCTACACTTTCTCTCCGCTGTACGTTGTAAACGGGACACATGAAAGCAGCACAATTGAAGTTGAATTCACAGATTCAGGGCACATCAGGCAATAATTTCATAAAGTAGATGTCTCAACTCATTTATACTCGCTTGTGTGTCCTATTTGGGCTGTGGGCCTTGCTTGACACATGCGCTAGCCTATTAGCCACATTATGACTAACTTGTGATCATTGTCCTTGCTAGTTTGATTGTATTTGACATTCCCAGCCTTACAGTTGTCCGTTTTTGTCAAAATATTGGGTCACTGAAACTGAAACACTGCATCCCAAATGGGTGGAGGCAGCAAATGTACCAGGCCATCTGTGATTTTCAACCTGATAGCAATATCTTTTGGACCACCAAGAAATGTATTGGTAAAGGATATTAAACATGCATTGAACCACATCCATTTATTCTTCCAACAATTCTTCCAACAATTTTGAGTAAAATAGAACCTATTTGTAAAACCTCATCAAGTTGGCTTTGAACCATAAACTGGGAATTTGATATTTTTGATTGATATTATGATTGTCTGTTTGTTTCACATCTTCAAAGTAGTTAAAAGACTGTCAGTTCCACTTTAAGGTGTCCGCACATGTGTTGACCTGGCAAGTGCGTCCCAAACCCCAATATGGCACATTTCCTGTCTGTCAGTTTAAATCGATACAACATGCGTTGATGTCTCATGATAATGTGACTCAAGCCAGCTATAATCAGATCCAATTTGGCTCTGAGATAATGAAGTATGACAATATACGCATAAGAAGGCTACTGCAGCTGAGATACTGAAGCATACACATATCCACTTCACTTTAGACCTGGATTGCAATCATAAAATGTATGGATTTATTTGAATCTATTTGCTTCTTATTTTCTCTCCCACTTAGGTCTTTATTACTCAGTCCCAGGTCACGTCCCAAATGGCACTAAAGGTAGTGCACTATAAAGGGAACAGGGTGCCATTTGGGACGCACACCCAACCTAGTCACTGGTTTCACTGAACCATCGGGAGGGCTAGCTGACAAAAGACGACAACCTATTACTCATAGTGCTCTCCCACTAGCCTACTCATCTGGTGGACAGATAGTATATATAGCTGTAATGACTATGCGCAATGTTCTTGCACTTGTCGCTAATGAGTGACTCATAAGCTTTGTCTTCCTATCTCACCCTCTCATCGTGGAATATAGATTCATATTAGAAATGTGTTTAATCTAGGAGGTTTAAATAGACATAGTGGAAGAAATATTTTTTTCTCCTTGGAGCCAAGTTTTAGTATGTTGATCCTTCTTGAACTTGTTTCATTGATGACATTTATGTGGACTAAGTGCACGCTGCTGGATATTTGCCCTTTCTTAAATTGAGTGGATCAATATCCAGTGTCCGCAGGATTACCAGCACATACCATGGACTGGCACAAAAGCAACAAGTCAATGAAACCTTTCAATGATAATGCCTCGAGTTCCAGTGATTTCTTTTAAATTCAGATTTATCTGAAGGAGTGTCCATGGGATTTGGCCTGGGAGCCTCCGTTCCCTTGATGACGATACTCTCCAACACAATGTCCAAATAATGTCACTTATGAACGTAAAAGCGTCAAATATATACATCACACATATTGACGTTTGTGAAGATTTGACGTATAATGGCAATATGTCAGTAAATGTTACATATTTGGCATATTACCATAGTATATTATCGAGTGATGGCACTAATATGGAAAATCCATACTAATATATCACTTGAATTTTTTTGATATGATATATACAGTGGGGAGAACAAGTATTTGATACACTGCCGATTTTGCAGGTTTTCCTACTTACAAAGCATGTAGAGGTCTGTAATTTTTTATCATAGGTACACTTCAACTGTGAGAGATGGAATCTAAAACAAAAATCCAGAAAATCACATTGTATGATTTTTAAGTGATTAGTTTGCATTTTATTGAATGACATAAGTATTTGATATTTGGGACAGAAACCTTTGTTTGCAATTACAGAGATCATACGTTTCCTGTAGTTCTTGACCAGGTTTGCACACACTGCAGCAGGGATTTTGGCCCACTCCTCCATACAGATCTTCTCCAGATCCTTCAGGTTTCGTGGCTGTCGCTGGAAAATACGGACTTTCAGCTCCCTCCAAAGATTTTCTATTGGGTTCAGGTCTGGAGACTGGCTAGGCCTCTCCAGGACCTTGAGATGCTTCTTAAGGAGCCACTCCTTAGTTGCCCTGGCTGTGTGTTTCGGGTCGTTGTCATGCTGGAAGACCCAGCCACGACCCATCTTCAATGCTCTTACTGAGGGAAGGAGGTTGTTGGCCAAGATCTCGCAATACATGGCCCCATCCATGCTCCCCTCAATACGGTGCAGTCGTCCTGTCCCCTTTGCAGAAAAGCATCCTCAAAGAATGATGTTTCCACCTCCATGCTTCACGGTTGGGATGGTGTTCTTGGGGTTGTACTCATCCTTCTTCTTCCTCCAAACACGGCGAGTGGAGTGTAGACCAAAAGCACTATTTTTGTCTCATCAGACCACATGACCTTCTCCCATTCCTCCTCTGGATCATCCAGATGGTCATTGGCAAACTTCAGACGGGCCTGGACATGCGCTGGCTTGAGCAGGGTGACCTTGCGTACGCTGCAGGATTTTAATCCATGACGGCGTAGTGTGTTACTAATGGTTTTCTTTGAGACTGTGGTCCCAGCTCTCTTCAGGTCATTGACCAGGTCCTGCCGTGTAGTTCTGGGCTGATCCCTCACCTTCCTCATGATCATTGATGCCCCAGGAGGTGAGATCTTGCATGGAGCCCCAGACCGAGGGTGATTGGGGCGGCAGTGTAGCCTAGTTGTAACCGGAAGGTGGCAAGTTCAAACCCCAGAGCTGACAAGGTACAAATCTGTCATTCTGCCCCTGAACAGGCAGTTAACCCACTGTTCCTAGGCCGTCATTGAAAATAAGAATTTGTTCTTAACTGACTTGCCTAGTTAAATAAAGGTTAAAAAAAAGTTTTTTAAATTGACCGTCATCTTGAACTTCTTCCATTTTCTAATAATTGCGCCAACAGTTGTTGCTTTCTCACCAAGCTGCTTGCCTATTGTCCTGTAGCCCATCCCAGCCTTGTGCAGGTCTAT
>NW_027032391.1:0-4675 GCF_034236695.1 Oncorhynchus nerka
CTCAATGTAGTAATGTACTCTGCTACTCAGTGTAGTAATCTACTTTGCTACTCAATGTAGTAATGTACACTACTACTCAATGTACTAATGCACTCTGCTACTCAATATAGTAAGGTACTCTGCTACTCAATGTAGTAAGGTACTCTGCTACTCAATGTAGTAATATACACTGCTACTCAATGTTGTAATGTACTCTGCTACTCAATGTAGTAATATACACTGCTACTCAGTGTAGTAATCTACTTTGCTACTCAATGTAGTAATGTACTCTGCTACTCAATGTAGTAAGGTACTCTGCTACTCAATATAGTAAGGTACCCTGCTACTCAGTGTAGTAATCTACTTTGCTACTCAATGTAGTAATGTACTCTGCTACTCAATGTAGTAAGGTACTCTGCTACTCAATATAGTAAGGTACTCTGCTACTCAGTGTAGTAATCTACTTTGCTACTCAATGTAGTAATGTACTCTGCTACTCAATGTACTAATGCACTCTGCTACTCAATGTAGTAAGGTACTCTGCTACTCAATGTAGTAATGTACTCTGCTACTCAGTGTAGTAATCTACTTTGCTACTCAATGTAGTAATGTACTCTGCTACTCAATGTACTAATGCCCTCTGCTACTCAACGTAGTAATGTACTCTGCTACTCAATGTAGTAAGGTACTCTGCTACTCAGTGTAGTAATCTACTTTGCTACTCAATGTAGTAATGTACTCTGCTACTCAGTGTAGTAATGCACTCTGCTACTCAATATAGTAAGGTACTCTGCTACTCAATGTAGTAATGTACTCTGCTACTCAATGTAGTAATGTACTCTGCTACTCAGTGTAGTAATCTACTTTGCTACTCAATGTAGTAATGTACTCTGCTACTCAATGTACTAATGCACTCTGCTACTCAACGTAGTAATGTACTCTGCTACTCAATGTAGTAAGGTACTCTGCTACTCAATGTAGTAATCTACTCTGCTACTCAATGTAGTAATGTACTCTGCTACTCAATGTAGTAAGGTACCTGCTACCAATATAGTAAGGTACTCTGCTACTCAGTGTAGTAATCTACTTTGCTACTCAATGTAGTAATGTACTCTGCTACTCAATGTACTAATGCACTCTGCTACTCAATATAGTGAGGTACTCTGCTACTCAATGTAGTAATGTACTCTGCTACTCAGTGTAGTAATCTACTTTGCTACTCAATGTAGTAATGTACTCTGCTACTCAGTGTAGTAATGCACTCTGCTACTCAATATAGTAAGGTACTCTGCTACTCAATGTAGTAATGTACTCTGCTACTCAATGTAGTAATGTACTCTGCTACTCAGTGTAGTAATCTACTTTGCTACTCAATGTAGTAATGTACTCTACTACTCAATGTACTAATGCACTCTGCTACTCAATGTAGTAATGTACTCTGCTACTCAATGTAGTAAGGTACTCATACTCAATGTAGTAAATACACTGCTACTCAATGTTGTAATGTACTCTGCTACTCAATGTAGTAATGTACCTGCTACTCAGTGTAGTAATCACTCTGCTACTCAATGTAGTAATGTACACTGCTACTCAATGTAGTAAAGTAGCAATCACTTTGCCACTCAACGCACGTACCTTGCCAATTCAATGTACTCAATGCACTACAATTCAATATATGAGGTACCTCTACACTAATGTAGTAATGCACTCTGCTACCAGTGCAGTAATCCGCCTGCCACCACTCAGCATGGTACTCTACTCGATGTACTAATGCCCTGCCACTCAATGTAGTAAGGTACTCTGCCACCAACAGTGTAAGGCACCTGGGCTACCAGTGTAGCACCTACTCATACCAATGTAGTAATGTACCTGCCACCAACGTACTCAATGCACTACTGCCACTCAACATAGCAGGTACCTTCATTACGTCACTGTAAAAATGTACCTGCCAATTAGCGTAGTGCACTCACTTTGCCACCAACGTACCAGTGTACTCTGCTACTCAGTGTAGTAATCTACTTTGCTACTCAATGTAGTAAGGTACTCTGCTACTCAATGCAATACACTGCCACCTAATGTACCAATGCACTCTGCTACTCAACGTAGTAAGGTACCTACAACAGCAGAATCTACTTTGCTACTCAATGTAGTAAATGTACTTCTGCTACTCAATGTTGTAATGTACTCTACACTAATGTAGTAACATACACTGCTACCAATGCAGTAATGTACTTTTACCTCAATGTAGTAATGTACTCTGCTACTCAATGTAGTAATCTACTTTGCTACTAATATAGTAAGGTACACTACTACTCAATGTACGATGTATGCACTCATTTTGCCATTAATGTAGTAATGTATAGTAAGGTACTTGCTACTCAATGTAATATACTCATACTCAATGTAGTTACTTACTAATGTAGTAATATACACTACTCAATGTTGTAATGTAATTCTGCCACCAATGTGTAGTAATATACACTGCTACTCAGTGTAGTAATCACTTTGTTACTCAATTTAGTAATGTACTCATACTCAATGTAGTGTAAGGCACTACAATTAATATAGTAAGGTACCCTGCTACCAGTGTAGTAACCACTTTGCTACTCAATGTAGTAATGTACCTGCTACTCAATGTACTAATGCACCCACCATCATAGTGAGGCAATTGTACTCAATGTAGCAATGCACCCTGCCACCAGTAGTAATCTACTTTGCCACTCAATGTAGTAATGTACTCTGCTACTCAATGTACTAATGCACTCTGCTACTCAACGTAGTAATATTCACTGCTACTCAATGTAGTAATGTACTTTGCTACTCAGTGTAGCAATCTACTTTGCTACTAATTAAATGTAGTAATCGTACTAATGCACTCTCCCTGCCACTCAATGTAGTAATGTACTCTGCTACTCAATGTAGTAATGTACTCTGCTACCAATGTATAGTAATATACACTACTACTCAATGTAAATGCACTCTACTCATATGTAAGTACTCACTAATGTAGTACTCTGCTACTCAGTGTAGTAATCTACTTTGCTACTCAATGTAGTAATGTACTCTGCTACTCAATGTAGTAAGGTACTCTGCTACTCAGTGTAGTAAGGTACTTGCTACTCAATGTAGTAATGTACTCTGCTATCTCAATGTAGTAAGGCACCTGCTACTCAATGTAGTAAGAGTGCCCTGCTACTCAGTGTAGTAATCTACTTTGCTACTCAATGTAGTAATGTACTCTGCTACTCAATGTAGTAATGCACTCTGCTACTCAATGTAGTAATGTACTCTGCTACTCAATGTAGTAATGTACTCTGCTACTCAATGTAGTAATGTACTCTGCTACCAATGCAGTAATGTACTCAATGCTACTCAATGTAGTATCACCTACTCAATGTAGTAATGTACATCTACTACTCAATGTACTAATGCACTCTGCTACTCAATTTAGTAATGTACTCTGCTACTCAATGTAGTAAGGTACTCTGCTACTCAATGTAGTAATATACACTGCTACTCAATGTTGTAATGTACTCTGCTACTCAATGTAGTAATATACACTGCTACTCAGTGTAGTAATCTACTTTGCTACTCAATGTAGTAATGTACTCTGCTACTCAATGTAGTAAGGTACTCTGCTACTCAATATAGTAAGGTACTCTGCTACTCAATGTAGTAATATACTCTGCTACTCAATGTAGTAATGTACTCTGCTACTCAATGTACTAATGCACTCTGCTACTCAATGTAGTAATGTACTCTGCTACTCAATGTAGTAATGTACTCTGCTACTCAGTGTAGTAATCTACTTTGCTACTCAATGTAGTAATGTACTCTGCTACTCAATGTACTAATGCACTCTGCTACTCAATGTAGTAATGTACTCTGCTACTCAATGTAGTAAGGTACTCTGCTACTCAGTGTAGTAATCTACTTTGCTACTCAATGTAGTAATGTACTCTGCTACTCAATGTAGTAAGGTACTCTGCTACTCAATATAGTAAGGTACTCTGCTACTCAGTGTAGTAATCTACTTTGCTACTCAATGTAGTAATGTACTCTGCTACTCAATGTAGTAATGTACTCTGCTACTCAATGTAGTAATGTACTCTGCTACTCAATGTAGTAATGTACTCTGCTACTCAATGTAGTAATATACTCTGCTACTCAATGTAGTAAGGTACTCTGCTACTCAATGTAGTAATGTACACTGCTACTCAATGTTAGTAATGTACTCTGCTACTCAATGTAGTAATCTACATTGCTACTCAATGTAGTAATGTACTCTGCTACTCAATGTAGTAAGGTACTCTGCTACTCAATGTAGTAAGGTACTCTGCTACTCAGTGTAGTAATCTACTTTGCTACTCAATGTAGTAATGTACTCTGCTACTCAATGTACTAATGCACTCTGCTACTCAATGTAGTAAGGTACTCTGCTACTCAATGTAGTAAGGTACTCTGCTACTCAGTGTAGTAATCTACTTTGCTACTCAATGTAGTAATGTACTCTGCTACTCAATGTACTAATATACTCTGCTACTCAATGTAGTAAGGTACTCTGCTACTCAATGTAGTAATGTACTCTGCTACTCAATGTAGTAAGGTACTCTGCTACTCAATGTAGTAATATACACTGCTACTCAATGTAGTAATGTACTCTGCTACTCAATGTAGTAATGTACTCTGCTACTCA
>NW_027032392.1:0-4676 GCF_034236695.1 Oncorhynchus nerka
CCTAACCTAACCACACACTAGCCTGCCTCAATTTAACCTTACCCTAACCCTAACCACACACTAGCCTGCCTCTAATTTAACCTTACCCTAACCCTAACCACGCACTAGCCAGCCTCAATTTAACCTTACCCTAACCCTAACCACACACTAGCCTGCCTCAATTTAACCCTTACCCTCAACCCTAACCTACACACTAGCCTGCCTCAATTTAACCTTACCCTAACCCTAACCACACACTAGCCTGCCTCAATTTAACCTTACCCTAACCCTAACCACGCACTAGCCAGCCTCAATTTAACCTTACCCTCAACCACGCACTAGCCTGCCTCAATTTAACCTTACCCTAACCCTAACCCACGACTAGCCTGCCTCAATTTAACCTTACCCTAACCCTAACCACGCACTAGCCTGCCTCAATTTAACCTTACCCTAACCCTAACCACGCACTCAGCCTGCCTCTATTTAACCTTACCTAACCCTAACCACACACTAGCCTGCCTCTATTTAACCTTACCCTAACCCTAACCACACACTAGCCTGCCTCTATTTAACCTTACCCTAACCCTAACCACACACTAGCCTGCCTCAATTTAACCTTACCCTAACCCTAACCACACACTAGCCTGCCTCAATTTAACCTTACCCTAACCCTAACCACGCACTAGCCTGCCTCAATTTAACCTTACCCTAACCCTAACCACACACTAGCCTGCCTCAATTTAACCTTGCCTAACCCTAACCACACACTAGCCTGCCTCAATTTAACTTACCTAACCCTAACCACACACTAGCCTGCCTCAATTTAACCTTACCCTAACCCTAACCACGCACTAGCCAGCCTCAATTTAACCTTACCCTAACCACGCACTAGCCTGCCTCAATTTAACCTTACCCTAACCCTAACCACGCACTAGCCTGCCTCAATTTAACCTTACCCTAACCCTAACCACGCACTAGCCTGCCTCAATTTAACCTTACCCTAACCCTAACCACGCACTAGCCTGCCTCCCAATTTAACCTTACCCTAACCACACACTAGCCTGCCTCAATTTAACTTCCAACCCAACCACACACCAGCCTGCCTCAATTTAACCTTTACCCTAACCACACACTAGCTCGCCTCAATTTAACCTAACCCTAACCACACACTAGCCTGCCTCAATTTAACTTACCCTAACCCTAATACACACTAGCCTGCCTTACTTTAACCTTACCCTAACCCTAATTATTACACTAGCCTGCCTTACTTTAATTTACTCTTTAATTTTAACCACGCACTAGCCAGCTTTAATTTAACTCACCCCACCACGCACTAGCCTGCCTCACTTAACTTTTGACTCCTAACCCCAACCACGTACTAATGCCTCAATTTAACCTTTCTTAACTCCCTAACCACGCACTAGCCTGCCTCACTTTAACCCACCCTAACCCTAACCACGCACCTAGTTTGTTTCTTTACTTTAATTTTAACCTTAACTACATTTAGTTTTGTTTTTTGTTTAATTTCCATTTTGACCTTTAACCCTAACCACACACTAGCCTGCCTTTATTTAACTATCCTTTGGTCTTTGTAACCGTACTATCTTACACATTTTAATTTTCATATTACTAGGCCTTAGATTTAATTTACTTTAACCCTAATTCATATTACTAGTTTGTTTACCCACTTAACCTTACTCCCTAACCCCAACCACACACTAGCCTGCCTTTCAATTTAATTTCACCCTAACCTTTAACCACATTTAGCCTGTTTCAATTTAACTCTATTTAACCCCAACTACACACTAGCCTGCCCCAATTTAACCTTACCCTAATTCCTAACCACGTACTAGTTTCTTTACTTTAATTTATTTTAATTCCCAATTTAACTTTATTTTAACATATTACCCTAACCTAACCACACTAGCCTGCCTCTATTTAACCTTACCCTAACCCAACCACACACTAGTTTGCCTCTCACTTAACCTTACCCTAACCCTAACCACGCACTAGCCTGCCTCACTTTAATTTACCCTAACCCTAACCACGCACTAGCCTGCCTTGTTTTAACCTTATTTTAATTTTAACCATTTAGTTTAAGCACGTACTTTAATTTAACCTTACCCTAACTACATACTAGTTTGCCTCTATTTAATTTACCCTAATTTTAACCACATTACTAGCCTTCTTACTTTAACCTTACCCTAACCTTAACCACACACTAGCCTGCCTCACTTAACCTTACCCATTTTAACCCTAACCACACTAGCCTGTTTTCACTTTAACCTTACCCTAACATATCCACGCACTCAGTTGCTTTACTTTAACCCTAACCACGTACTAGCCTGCTCTTTACTTAATTCCTGTCCCTAACCATTTACTTCAGTTTGTTCTACTTAATCTTACTTTGTCTTAACTACGCATTTTAGTTTTTTGTTTCTACTTAATTTTACTTCTTAATTCCTTTAATCTACGTACTAGCCTGCTCTCTATTTAACCTTACTCCTAACCATAACCACACACTAGCCTGCCTCTATTTAACCTTACCCTAACCCTAACCACACACTAGCCTGCCTCTATTTAACCTTACCCTAACCCTAACCACGCACTAGCCAGCCTCAATTTCTAACCTTACTCCTAACCACACACTACTGATCAATTTAACTCATCTTTAACTCCTAACCACACACACTGGCCTGCTCTAATTTAACCTTACCCTAACTCCTAACCACACACTAGCCTGTCTCACTTAACCTTACCCTAACCCTAACACACTAGCCTGCCTCAATTTAACCTTACCCTAACCCTAACCACACACTAGCCTGCCTCAATTTAACCTTACCCTAACCTATTAAACCACACACTAGCCTGCCTCAATTTAATTTACCTAACCCTAATTCATATTACAGTTTGCTCTCAATTTAACCTTACCCTAACCACGCACTAGCCTGCCTCAATTTAACCTTACCCTAACCCTAACCACACACTAGCCTGCCTCAATTTAACCTTACCCTAACCCTAACCACGCACTAGCCTGCCTCAATTTAACCTTACCCTAACTCACACACTAGCCTGCCTCTAATTTAACTCTAACCCTAACCACGACTAGCCTGCCTCAATTTAACCTTACCCTAACCCTAACCACGCACTAGCCTGCCTCAATTTAACCTTCCTACCCTAACCACACTAGCCTGCCTCAATTTAACCTTACCCTAACCACGCACTAGCCTGCCTCTATTTAACCTTACCCTAACCCTAACCACACACTAGCCTGCCTCTATTTAACCTTACCCTAACCCTAACCACACACTAGCCTGCCTCTATTTAACCTTACCCTAACCCTAACCACACACTAGCCTGCCTCAATTTAACCTTACCCTAACCCTAACCACGCACTAGCCTGCCTCAATTTAACCTTACCCTAACCCTAACCACACACTAGCCTGCCTCAATTTAACCTTACCCTAACCCTAACCACACACTAGCCTGCCTCAATTTAACCTTACCCTAACCCTAACCACACACTAGCCTGCCTCAATTTAACCTTACCCTAACCCTAACCACACACTAGCCTGCCTCAATTTAACCTTACCCTAACCCTAACCACACACTAGCCTGCCTCAATTTAACCTTACCCTAACCCTAACCACACACTAGCCTGCCTCAATTTAACCTTACCCTAACCCTAACCACGCACTAGCCTGCCTCAATTTAACCTTACCCTAACCCTAACCACGCACTAGCCTGCCTCAATTTAACCTTACCCTAACCACGCACTAGCCTGCCTCAATTTAACCTTACCCTAACCCTAACCACACACTAGCCTGCCTCAATTTAACCTTACCCTAACCCTAACCACGCACTAGCCTGCCTCAATTTAACCTTACCCTAACCCTAACCACGCACTAGCCTGCCTCAATTTAACCTTACCCTAACCCTAACCACACACTAGCCTGCCTCAATTTAACCTACACCTAACCCTAACCACACACTCAGCCTGCCCCATCTAACCTTACCCTAACCCTAACCACACACTAGCCTGCCTCAATTTAACCTTACCCTAACCCTAACCACACACTAGCCTGCCTCAATTTAACCTTACCCTAACCCTAACCACACACTAGCCTGCCTCAATTTAACCTTACCCTAACCCTAACCACACACTAGCCTGCCTCAATTTAACCTTACCCTAACCCTAACCACACACTAGCCTGCCTCAATTTAACCTTACCTAACCCTAACCACGCACTAGCCTGCCTCAATTTAACCTTACCCTAACCCTAACCACGCACTAGCCTGCCTCAATTTAACCCTACCCTAACCCTAACCACGCACTAGCCTGCCTCTAATTTAACCTTACCCTAACCCTAACCACGCACTAGCCTGCCTCTATTTAACCTTACCCTAACCCTAACCACACACTAGCCTGCCTCTATTTAACCTTACCCTAACCCTAACCACACACTAGCCTGCCTCTATTTAACCTTACCCTAACCCTAACCACACACTAGCCTGCCTCTATTTAACCTTACCCTAACCCTAACCACGCACTAGCCTGCCTCAATTTAACCTTACCCTCAACCACGCACTAGCCTGCCTCAATTTAACCTTACCCTAACCCTAACCACGCACTAGCCTGCCTCAATTTAACCTACCCTAACCCTAACCACGCACTAGCCTGCCTCAATTTAACCTTA
>NW_027032393.1:0-4676 GCF_034236695.1 Oncorhynchus nerka
TATAGAGACTGTAGAGGTGTTAGTCACAGCAGAATGGGACTCTGGCCCCATCTCACCTATAGAGACTGGTAGAGGTGTTAGTCACAGCAGAATGGGATCCCTGGCCCCATCCCACCTATAGAGACTGTAGAGGTGTTAGTCACAGCAGAATGGGACTCTGGCCCCATCTCACCTATAGAGACTTTAGGAGGTGTTAGTTTGTATAATGGGACTGGCCCATCCCCACCCCATAGAGACTGTAGAGGTGTTAGGTCACAGCAGAATGGGATCTCTGGGCCCCATCTCACCTATAGAGACTGTAGAGGTGTTAGTCACAGCAGAATGGGACTCTGGCCCCATCCCACCCATAGGAGACTGCAGAGGTAAGTTAGTCACAGCAGAATGGGACTCTGGCCCCATCCCACCTATAGAGACTGTAGAGGTGTGTGTTAGTCACAGCAGAATGGGACTCTGGCCCCATCTGTCACGCTCTGACCCTTATTTCTGTGCTTTGTAATTAGATTAGTATGGTCAGGCGTAGTTGGGTGGGCAGTCTATGTTGTTTTTCTATGATTGAGTATTTCGATGTTTCTGCCTAGTATGGTTCTCAATCAGAGGCAGGTGTCATTAGTTGTCTCTGATTGAGAATCATACTTAGGTAGCCTGGGTTTCACTGTGTGTTTGTGGGTGATTGTTCCTGTCTCTGTGTTTGCACCAGATAGGACTGTTTTGAGTTTTCACATTTCTTGTTTTTTGTAGTCAGTTGTTCATGTGTACCTTAACGCATTAAAAAGAACCATGGACACTTACCACGACGCATATTGGTCCTCAGATCCGTTTCGCCTCTCCTCTTCGGAGGAGGAGGAGGAAATTCATTACACCATCCCACCTATAGAGACTGTAGAGGTGTTAGTCACAGCAGAATGGGACTCTGGCCCCATCCCACCTATAGAGACTGTAGAGGTGTTAGTCACAGCAGAATGGGACTCTGGCCCCATCCCACCTATAGAGACTGTAGAGGTGTTAGTCACAGCAGAATGGGACTCTGGCCCCATCTCACCTATAGAGACTGTAGAGGTGTTAGTCACAGCAGAATGGGACTCTGGCCCCATCCCACCTATAGAGACTGTAGAGGTGTTAGTCACAGCAGAATGGGACTCTGGCCCCATCTCACCTATAGAGACTGTAGAGGTGTTAGTCACAGCAGAATGGGACTCTGGCCCCATCCCACCTATAGAGACTGTAGAGGTGTTAGTCACAGCAGAATGGGACTCTGGCCCCATCCCACCTATAGAGACTGTAGAGGTGTTAGTCACAGCAGAATGGGACTCTGGCCCCATCTCACCTATAGAGACTGTAGAGGTGTTAGTCACAGCAGAATGGGACTCTGGCCCCATCCCACCTATAGAGACTGTAGAGGTGTTAGTCACAGCAGAATGGGACTCTGGCCCCATCCCACCTATAGAGACTGTAGAGGTGTTAGTCACAGCAGAATGGGACTCTGGCCCCATCCCACCTATAGAGACTGTAGAGGTGTTAGTCACAGCAGAATGGGACTCTGGCCCCATCTCACCTATAGAGACTGTAGAGGTGTTAGTCACAGCAGAATGGGACTCTGGCCCCATCTCACCTATAGAGACTGTAGAGGTGTTAGTCACAGCAGAATGGGACTCTGGCCCCATCCCACCTATAGAGACTGTAGAGGTGTTAGTCACAGCAGAATGGGACTCTGGCCCCATCTCACCTATAGAGACTGTAGAGGTGTTAGTCACAGCAGAATGGGACTCTGGCCCCATCTCACCTATAGAGACTGTAGAGGTGTTAGTCACAGCAGAATGGGACTCTGGCCCCATCCCACCTATAGAGACTGTAGAGGTGTTAGTCACAGCAGAATGGGACTCTGGCCCCATCCCACCTATAGAGACTGTAGAGGTGTTAGTCACAGCAGAATGGGACTCTGGCCCCATCCCACCTATAGAGACTGTAGAGGTGTTAGTCACAGCAGAATGGGACTCTGGCCCCATCCCACCTATAGAGACTGTAGAGGTGTTAGTCACAGCAGAATGGGACTCTGGCCCCATCCCACCTATAGAGACTGTAGAGGTGTTAGTCACAGCAGAATGGGACTCTGGCCCCATCTCACCTATAGAGACTGTAGAGGTGTTAGTCACAGCAGAATGGGACTCTGGCCCCATCCCACCTATAGAGACTGTAGAGGTGTTAGTCACAGCAGAATGGGACTCTGGCCCCATCTCACCTATAGAGACTGTAGAGGTGTTAGTCACAGCAGAATGGGACTCTGGCCCTCATCTCACCTATAGAGACTGTAGAGGTGTTAGTCACAGCAGAATGGGACTCTGGCCCCATCCCACCTATAGAGACTGTAGAGGTGTTAGTCACAGCAGAATGGGACTCTGGCCCCATCTCACCTATAGAGACTGTAGAGGTGTTAGTCACAGCAGAATGGGACTCTGGCCCCATCCGTCACGCTGACTTATTTCTGGTATGCACTTGTTAGTATGGTCACGAGTTAGTGGCAGTCAGTTGTTTTTCATGATTTGAGATTTCTATGTCTCGCCTTAGTCTCAATCAGAGGCAGGTGTCATTAGTTGTCTCTGATTAGAATCATACTAGGACCTGGTCACGTTTATGGGGATTGTCTGTCTCTGGTTTGCACCAGATAGGACTGTTGAGTTCACATCTTGTTTTGAGTCAGTTCAGGTACTACGCATAAAAGAACCTGGACACTCACCCGACGCATATTGGTCTCAGAGGTTGTTAGTCATCAGGAGGATGGGACTCTGGCCCCATCCCACCTATAGAGACTGTAGAGGTGTTAGTCACAGCAGAATGGGACTCTGGCCCCATCCCACCTATAGAGACTGTAGAGGTGTTAGTCACAGCAGAATGGGACTCTGGCCCCATCCCACCTATAGAGACTGTAGAGGTGTTAGTCACAGCAGAATGGGACTCTGGCCCCATCCCACCTATAGAGACTGTAGAGGTGTTAGTCACAGCAGAATGGGACTCTGGCCCCATCCCACCTATAGAGACTGTAGAGGTGTTAGTCACAGCAGAATGGGACTCTGGCCCCATCCCACCTATAGAGACTGTAGAGGTGTTAGTCACAGCAGAATGGGACTCTGGCCCCATCCCACCTATAGAGACTGTAGAGGTGTTAGTCACAGCAGAATGGGACTCTGGCCCCATCCCACCTATAGAGACTGTAGAGGTGTTAGTCACAGCAGAATGGGACTCTGGCCCCATCCCACCTATAGAGACTGTAGAGGTGTTAGTCACAGCAGAATGGGACTCTGGCCCCATCTCACCTATAGAGACTGTAGAGGTGTTAGTCACAGCAGAATGGGACTCTGGCCCCATCCCACCTATAGAGACTGTAGAGGTGTTAGTCACAGCAGAATGGGACTCTGGCCCCATCCCACCTATAGAGACTGTAGAGGTGTTAGTCACAGCAGAATGGGACTCTGGCCCCATCCCACCTATAGAGACTGTAGAGGTGTTAGTCACAGCAGAATGGGACTCTGGCCCCATCCCACCTATAGAGACTGTAGAGGTGTTAGTCACAGCAGAATGGGACTCTGGCCCCATCCCACCTATAGAGACTGTAGAGGTGTTAGTCACAGCAGAATGGGACTCTGGCCCCATCCCACCTATAGAGACTGTAGAGGTGTTAGTCACAGCAGAATGGGACTCTGGCCCCATCCCACCTATAGAGACTGTAGAGGTGTTAGTCACAGCAGAATGGGACTCTGGCCCCATCCCACCTATAGAGACTGTAGAGGTGTTAGTCACAGCAGAATGGGACTCTGGCCCCATCCCACCTATAGAGACTGTAGAGGTGTTAGTCACAGCAGAATGGGACTCTGGCCCCATCCCACCTATAGAGACTGTAGAGGTGTTAGTCACAGCAGAATGGGACTCTGGCCCCATCTCACCTATAGAGACTGTAGAGGTGTTAGTCACAGCAGAATGGGACTCTGGCCCCATCTCACCTATAGAGACTGTAGAGGTGTTAGTCACAGCAGAATGGGACTCTGGCCCCATCCCACCTATAGAGACTGTAGAGGTGTTAGTCACAGCAGAATGGGACTCTGGCCCCATCTCACCTATAGAGACTGTAGAGGTGTTAGTCACAGCAGAATGGGACTCTGGCCCCATCCCACCTATAGAGACTGTAGAGGTGTTAGTCACAGCAGAATGGGACTCTGGCCCCATCTCACCTATAGAGACTGTAGAGGTGTTAGTCACAGCAGAATGGGACTCTGGCCCCATCCCACCTATAGAGACTGTAGAGGTGTTAGTCACAGCAGAATGGGACTCTGGCCCCATCCCACCTATAGAGACTGTAGAGGTGTTAGTCACAGCAGAATGGGACTCTGGCCCCATCTCACCTATAGAGACTGTAGAGGTGTTAGTCACAGCAGAATGGGACTCTGGCCCCATCTCACCTATAGAGACTGTAGAGGTGTTAGTCACAGCAGAATGGGACTCTGGCCCCATCTCACCTATAGAGACTGTAGAGGTGTTAGTCACAGCAGAATGGGACTCTGGCCCCATCTCACCTATAGAGACTGTAGAGGTGTTAGTCACAGCAGAATGGGACTCTGGCCCCATCTCACCTATAGAGACTGTAGAGGTGTTAGTCACAGCAGAATGGGACTCTGGCCCCATCCCAC
>NW_027032394.1:0-4676 GCF_034236695.1 Oncorhynchus nerka
ATGGTTAGTAATGGAAGGGGTAGTAGTGGAATGGTTAGTAATGGAAGGGGTAGTAGTGGAATGGTTAGTAATGGAAGGGGTAGTAGTGGAATGGTTAGTAATGGAAGGGGTAGTAGTGGAATGGTTAGTAATGGAAGGGGTAGTAGTGGAATGGTTAGTAATGGAAGGGGTAGTGGTGGAATGGTTAGTAATGGAAGGGGTAGTAGTGGAATGGTTAGTAATGGAAGGGGTAGTAGTGGAATGGTTAGTAATGGAAGGGGTAGTGGTGGAATGGTTAGTAATGGAAGGGGTAGTAGTGGAATGGTTAGTAATGGAAGGGGTAGTAGTGGAATGGTTAGTAATGGAAGGGGTAGTAGTGGAATGGTTAGTAATGGAAGGGGTAGTAGTGGAATGGTTAGTAATGGAAGGGGTAGTAGTGGAATGGTTAGTAATGGAAGGGGTAGTAGTGGAATGGTTAGTAATGGAAGGGTAGTAGTGGAATGGTTAGTAATGGAAGGGGTAGTAGTGGAATGGTTAGTAATGGAAGGGGTAGTAGTGGAATGGTTAGTAATGGAAGGGGTAGTAGTGGAATGGTTAGTAATGGAAGGGGTAGTAGTGGAATGGTTAGTAATGGAAGGGGTAGTAGTGGAATGGTTAGTAATGGAAGGGGTAGTAGTGGAATGGTTAGTAATGGAAGGGGTAGTAGTGGAATGGTTAGTAATGGAAGGGGTAGTAGTGGAATGGTTAGTAATGGAAGGGGTAGTAGTGGAATGGTTAGTAATGGAAGGGTAGTAGTGGAATGGTTAGTAATGGAAGGGGTAGTAGTGGAATGGTTAGTAATGGAAGGGGTAGTAGTGGAATGGTTAGTAATGGAAGGGGTAGTAGTGGAATGGTTAGTAATGGAAGGGGTAGTAGTGGAATGGTTAGTAATGGAAGGGTAGTAGTGGAATGGTTAGTAATGGAAGGGTAGTAGTGGAATGGTTAGTAATGGAAGGGGTAGTAGTGGAATGGTTAGTAATGGAAGGGGTAGTAGTGGAATGGTTAGTAATGGAAGGGGTAGTAGTGGAATGGTTAGTAATGGAAGGGGTAGTAGTGGAATGGTTAGTAATGGAAGGGGTAGTAGTGGAATGGTTAGTAATGGAAGGGGTAGTAGTGGAATGGTTAGTAATGGAAGGGGTAGTAGTGGAATGGTTAGTAATGGAAGGGGTAGTAGTGGAATGGTTAGTAATGGAAGGGGTAGTAGTGGAATGGTTAGTAATGGAAGGGTAGTAGTGGAATGGTTAGTAATGGAAGGGGTAGTAGTGGAATGGTTAGTAATGGAAGGGGTAGTAGTGGAATGGTTAGTAATGGAAGGGTAGTAGTGGAATGGTTAGTAATGGAAGGGTAGTAGTGGAATGGTTAGTAATGGAAGGGGTAGTAGTGGAATGGTTAGTAATGGAAGGGGTAGTAGTGGAATGGTTAGTAATGGAAGGGGTAGTAGTGGAATGGTTAGTAATGGAAGGGGTAGTAGTGGAATGGTTAGTAATGGAAGGGGTAGTAGTGGAATGGTTAGTAATGGAAGGGGTAGTAGTGGAATGGTTAGTAATGGAAGGGGTAGTAGTGGAATGGTTAGTAATGGAAGGGGTAGTAGTGGAATGGTTAGTAATGGAAGGGGTAGTAGTGGAATGGTTAGTAATGGAAGGGGTAGTAGTGGAATGGTTAGTAATGGAAGGGGTAGTAGTAAGAATGGTTAGTAATGGAAGGGTAGTAGTGGAATGGTTAGTAATGGAAGGGTAGTAGTGGAATAGTTAGTAATGGAAGTGTTATTGGTGGAGTGGTTAGTAATGGAAGGGTAGTGGTGGATGGTTAGTAATGGAAGGGGTAGTAGTGGAATAGTAGTGGAGATAGTTGCAATAATAGAAGGGGTAGTAGTGGAATGGTTAGTAATGGAAGGGGTAGTAGTGGAATGGTTAGTAATGGAAGAAATAGTGATGGAATGGTTAGTAATGGAAGGGGTAGTAGTGGAATGGTTAGTAATGGAAGGGGTAGTAGTGGAATGGTTAGTAATGGAAGGGTAGTAGTGGAATGGTTAGTAATGGAAGGGGTAGTAGTGGAATGGTTAGTAATGGAAGGGGTAGTAGTGGAATGGTTAGTAATGGAAGGGGTAGTAGTGGAATGGTTAGTAATGGAAGGGGTAGTAGTGGAATGGTTAGTAATGGAAGGGTAGTAGTGGAATGGTTAGTAATGGAAGGGGTAGTAGTGGAATGGTTAGTAATGGAAGGGGTAGTAGTGGAATGGTTAGTAATGGAAGGGGTAGTAGTGGAATGGTTAGTAATGGAAGGGGTAGTAGTGGAATGGTTAGTAATGGAAGGGGTAGTAGTGGAATGGTTAGTAATGGAAGGGGTAGTAGTGGAATGGTTAGTAATGGAAGGGGTAGTAGTGGAATGGTTAGTAATGGAAGGGGTAGTAGTGGAATGGTTAGTAATGGAAGGGGTAGTAGTGGAATGGTTAGTAATGGAAGGGTAGTAGTGGAATGGTTAGTAATGGAAGGGTAGTAGTGGAATGGTTAGTAATGGAAGGGGTAGTAGTGGAATGGTTAGTAATGGAAGGGGTAGTAGTGGAATGGTTAGTAATGGAAGGGGTAGTAGTGGAATGGTTAGTAATGGAAGGGGTAGTAGTGGAATGGTTAGTAATGGAAGGGGTAGTAGTGGAATGGTTAGTAATGGAAGGGGTAGTAGTGGAATGGTTAGTAATGGAAGGGGTAGTAGTGGAATGGTTAGTAATGGAAGGGGTAGTAGTGGAATGGTTAGTAATGGAAGGGGTAGTAGTGGAATGGTTAGTAATGGAAGGGGTAGTAGTGGAATGGTTAGTAATGGAAGGGGTAGTAGTGGAATGGTTAGTAATGGAAGGGGTAGTAGTGGAATGGTTAGTAATGGAAGGGGTAGTGGTGGAATGGTTAGTAATGGAAGGGGTAGTAGTGGAATGGTTAGTAATGGAAGGGGTAGTAGTGGAATGGTTAGTAATGGAAGGGGTAGTAGTGGAATGGTTAGTAATGGAAGGGGTAGTAGTGGAATGGTTAGTAATGGAAGGGGTAGTAGTGGAATGGTTAGTAATGGAAGGGGTAGTGGTGGAATGGTTAGTAATGGAAGGGGTAGTGGTGGAATGGTTAGTAATGGAAGGGGTGGTAGTGGTGGAATGGTTAGTAATGGAAGGGGTAGTAGTGGAATGGTTAGTAATGGAAGGGGTAGTAGTGGAATGGTTAGTAATGGAAGGGTAGTAGTGGAATGGTTAGTAATGGAAGGGGTAGTAGTGGAATGGTTAGTAATGGAAGGGGTAGTAGTGGAATGGTTAGTAATGGAAGGGGTAGTAGTGGAATGGTTAGTAATGGAAGGGTAGTAGTGGAATGGTTAGTAATGGAAGGGGTAGTAGTGGAATGGTTAGTAATGGAAGGGGTAGTAGTGGAATGGTTAGTAATGGAAGGGGTAGTAGTGGAATGGTTAGTAATGGAAGGGGTAGTAGTGGAATGGTTAGTAATGGAAGGGTAGTAGTGGAATGGTTAGTAATGGAAGGGGTAGTAGTGGAATGGTTAGTAATGGAAGGGGTAGTAGTGGAATGGTTAGTAATGGAAGGGGTAGTAGTGGAATGGTTAGTAATGGAAGGGTAGTAGTGGAATGGTTAGTAATGGAAGGGTAGTAGTGGAATGGTTAGTAATGGAAGGGGTAGTAGTGGAATGGTTAGTAATGGAAGGGGTAGTAGTGGAATGGTTAGTAATGGAAGGGGTAGTAGTGGAATGGTTAGTAATGGAAGGGGTAGTAGTGGAATGGTTAGTAATGGAAGGGGTAGTAGTGGAATGGTTAGTAATGGAAGGGGTAGTAGTGGAATGGTTAGTAATGGAAGGGTAGTAGTGGAATGGTTAGTAATGGAAGGGGTAGTAGTGGAATGGTTAGTAATGGAAGGGGTAGTAGTGGAATGGTTAGTAATGGAAGGGGTAGTGGTGGAATGGTTAGTAATGGAAGGGGTAGTAGTGGAATGGTTAGTAATGGAAGGGGTAGTAGTGGAATGGTTAGGTATATGGAATGGGGTAGTAGTGGAATGGTTAGTAATGGAAGGGGTAGTGGTGGAATGGTTAGTAATGGAAGGGGTAGTAGTGGAATGGTTAGTAATGGAAGGGGTAGTAGTGGAATGGTTAGTAATGGAAGGGTAGTGGTGGAATGGTTAGTAATGGAAGGGTAGTAGTGGAATGGTTAGTAATGGAAGGGGTAGTAGTGGAATGGTTAGTAATGGAAGGGGTAGTAGTGGAATGGTTAGTAATGGAAGGGGTAGTAGTGGAATGGTTAGTAATGGAAGGGGTAGTAGTGGAATGGTTAGTAATGGAAGGGGTAGTAGTGGAATGGTTAGTAATGGAAGGGGTAGTAGTGGAATGGTTAGTAATGGAAGGGGTAGTGGTGGAATGGTTAGTAATGGAAGGGGTAGTAGTGGAATGGTTAGTAATGGAAGGGGTAGTAGTGGAATGGTTAGTAATGGAAGGGGTAGTAGTGGAATGGTTAGTAATGGAAGGGGTAGTAGTGGAATGGTTAGTAATGGAAGGGGTAGTAGTGGAATGGTTAGTAATGGAAGGGGTAGTAGTGGAATGGTTAGTAATGGAAGGGGTAGTAGTGGAATGGTTAGTAATGGAAGGGGTAGTAGTGGAATGGTTAGTAATGGAAGGGGTAGTAGTG
>NW_027032396.1:0-4677 GCF_034236695.1 Oncorhynchus nerka
GAAATAGCTAGCTAGTTGGTGCGCGCTAAATAGCGTTTCAATCGGTGACGTCACTTGCTCTGAGACCCTGAAGTAGTGGTTCCCCTTGCTCTGCAAGGGCCGCAGCTTTTGTGGAGCGATGGTTAACGATGCTTCGTGGGTGACTGTTGTTGATGTGTGCAGAGGGTCCCTGGTTCGCGCCCGGGTATGGGCGAGGGGACGGTCTAAAGTTATACTACTGCATCTGATTTGTCGGACTCACAAATACTTTCTTTGAAAATGATGCAATCCAGAGTGGCAGAGTGCGCTTGAGCGTTCGTAAATTGAGAGCGTTTTCAGATAGTCAACCCAGAATCTCTCAGAGCGTTCACAGTCAGCCCACTGACACCCCTATCAGACCACAGCAAAATCACAGTCTACTTAAACAGAGCAATACTCAATCATGAGGCATCAAAGCCAAAGGAACTGAGTAACATTAAGAAATGCTATAGATGGAAGGAATGCAGTTTGGAAACCTACCAAAAAACAATTAGGCAACAACAAATTCAATCCCTTTTAGACAATTTCCTGGGTAAAACGTTCCACTGTAATAGTGAAGGTGTAAACCTGGCAGTAGAAAATCTTAACAGTATATTTGACCTCTCAGCTTCCCTATCAAATCTAAAAATCTCAAATAGAAAACCGAAGAAAATTAACAATAATGACAAATGGTTTGATGAAGAATGCAAAAATCTAAGAAAGAAATTGAGAAACCTGTCCAACCAAAAACATAGAGACCCGGAAAACCTGAGTCTACGCCTTCACTATGGTGAATCACTAAAACAATACAGAAATACACTACGGAAAAGAAGGAACAGCATGTCAGAAATCAGCTCAATGCAATTGAAGAATCCATAGACTCTAACCACTTCTGGGAAAATTGGAAAACACTAAACAAACAACAACACGAAGAATTATCTATCCAAAATGGAGATGTATGGGTAAACCACTTCTCCAATCTTTTGGTTCTATAACAAAGAACAAAGAGCAAAAACATATACATGATCAAATACAGATCTTAGAATCAACTATTAAAGACTACCAGAACCCACTGGATTCTCCAATTACATTGAATGAGTTACAGGACAAAATAAAAACCCTTCAACCCAAAAAGGCCTGTGGTGTCGATGGTATCCTCAATGAAATGATCAAATATACAGACAACAAATTCCAATTGGCTATACTAAAACTCTTTAACATCATACTTAGCTCTGGCATCTTCCCCAATATTTGGAACCAAGGACTGATCACCCCAATCCACAAAAGTGGAGACAAATTTGACCCCAATAACTACCGTGGAATATGTGTCAACAGTAACCTTGGGAAAATCCTCTGCATTATTATTAACAGCAGACTCGTACATTTCCTCAATGAAAACAATGTACTGAGCAAATGTCAAATTGGCTTTTTACCAAATTACCGTACAACAGACCATGTATTCACCCTGCACACCCTAATTGACAACCAAACAAACCAAAACAAAGGCAAAGTCTTCTCATGCTTTGTTGATTTCAAAAAAGCCTTCGACTCAATCTGGCCTGAGGGTCTGCTATACAAACTGATGGAAAGTGGTGTTGGGGGTAAAACATACGACATTATAAAATCCATGTACACAAACAACAAGTGTGCGGTTAAAATTGGCAAAAAACACACATTTCTTCACACAGGGTCGTGGGGTTAGACAGGGATGCAGCTTAAGCCCCACCCTCTTCAACATATATATCAACGAATTGGCGCGGGCACTAGAACAGTCTGCAGCACCCGGCCTCCCCCTGCTAGAATCCGAAGTCAAATGTCTGCTGTTTGCTGATGATCTGGTGCTTCTGTCACCAACCAAGGAGGGCCTACAGCAGCACCTAGATCTTATGCACAGATTCTGTCAGACCTGGGCCCTGACAGTAAATCTCAGTAAGACCAAAATAATGGTGTTCCAAAAAGGTCCAGTCACCAGGACCACAAATACAAATTCCATCTAGACACTGTTGCCCTAGAGCACACAAAAACTATACATACCTTGGCCTAAACATCAGCGCCACAGGTAACTTCCACAAAGCTGTGAACGATCTGAGAGACAAGGCAAGAAGGGCATTCTATGCCATCAAAAGAAACATAAATTTCAACATACCAATTAGGATTTGGCTAAAAATACTTGAATCAGTCATAGAGCCCATTGCCCTTTATGGTTGTGAGGTCTGGGGTCCGCTCACCAACCAAGACTTCACAAAATGGGACAAACACCAAATTGAGACTCTGCACGCAGAATTCTGCAAAAATATCCTCCGTGTACAACGTAAAACACCAAATAATGCATGCAGAGCAGAATTAGGCTGATACCCACTAATTATCAAAATCCAGAAAAGAGCCGTTAAATTCTACAACCACCTAAAAGGAAGCGATTCACAAACCTTCCATAACAAAGCCATCACCTACAGAGAGATGAACCTGGAGAAGAGTCCCCTAAGCAAGCTGGTCCTGGGGCTCTGTTCACAAACACAAACACACCCTACAGAGCCCCAGGACAACAGCACAATTAGACCCAACCAAATCATGAGAAAACAAAAAGATAATTACTTAACACATTGGAAAGAATTAACAAAAAAACAGAGCAAACTAGAATGCTATTTGGCCCTACACAGAGAGTACACAGTGGCAGAATACCTGACCACTGTGACTGACCCAAAATTAAGGAAAGCTTTGACTATGTACAGACTCAGTGAGCATAGCCTTGCTATTGAGAAAGGCCGCCGTAGGCAGACATGGCTCTCAAGAGAAGACAGGCTATGTGCTCACTGCCCACAAAATGAGGTGGAAACTGAGCTGCACTTCCTAAACTCCTGCCCAATGTATGACCATATTAGAGAGACATATTTCCCCCAGATTACACAGATCCACAAAGAATTCGAAAACAAATCCAATTTTGAAAAACTCCCATATCTTTTGGGTGAAATTCCACAGTGTGCCATCACAGCAGCAATATTTGTGACCTGTTGCCACGAGAAAAGGGCAACCAGTGAAGAACAAACACCATTGTAAATACAACCCATATTTATGCTTATTCATTTTATCTTGTGTCCTTTAACTATTTGTACATTGTATATATATATATAATATGACATTTGTAATGTCTTTACTGTTTTGAAACTTCTGTATGTGTAATGTTTACTGTTAATTTTGGTTGTTTTTCACTTTATATATTCACTTTGTATGTTGTCTACCTCACTTGCTTTGGCAATGTTAACACATGTTTCCCATGCCAATAAAGCCCTTGAATTGAATTGAATAGTCAGTTCGTATCGCTCTCGGAGCGTTCAGAGCCACACTGGACGCTCTGGCGGAGGAGGAGGGTTGATTCAAGCGTTCTGACCTCACAACCGCATCCAAGCTAACTGGTTAACATTGGCTAGCTTGCTAGCTACTTCCAGGACAAATGAGTGATTTCTGACCATTTCACTCGCCTGAGCAGAGCTGGTTAGGAGGGTTGGTGTTCATGTTATCCAGAGCATTGGTGACTTTAAATGTGCTACAGGCAACAATTTAATTAAAATGTTTATTCCATCAAACTTCAAATTATTAGAATAGTACTATGAGGATTCTGTGTTATGCACTATAGACCGTTACCATATATGTGATTGAATATTATCTGCTGTTGGCTTGTGTGGATGTATGTATGTGTTATGCAACATAGCTGACTTGAAACATTGTTAACAGTTTCATGGCCATGGGCCTTTCTCATGATGGAAAAATACAGAATAACAAAATGGACACATACAGAACGTAGAGTAGCAACAGGAATATTCCAAGTTCAGACAGAAGGGGGGTGTCAGATCGCTATGATCGCCAGGAACTTTACTAAACAATACATTAATTGCACCATAACAGTGACCACAAACTATTAGGACCAACAGCAGTCTCAACAATTTACCACTACTACACCTGGCTATTAGCGGAGCCTTGTCTGGCAACGAAACAGTTCATTCAGCCTCATTTACTGACTTTTAAAATAACATGGCTGACTTACTTAAACAAATGTGGTTTCTACTGACAATTGATATGAACAAACATTAGGGGACGACAAGCGGTTAGGAGGCAATCTGTAATTCGACTAAGACATTAATGAGTGAGCTAGGACGAACGTAATCAATATAACTATTTGTTCAGCACTCTTGAAATGTACAGCAACAGAATTCAGAACATGGGCCGTTCTTACAGTGTTTTCCCTGAACGCCAAGTCAGAACCGTAGGATAAATAAAGGAGCATATATGCAGACAATGAAAATTCTTACAATATTCAATGATTACATTTCTCAAAAACAGGTTATAGGCTACATGTGAACCACCAAGTCAGAACAGTAGGCAAAATTAAGATGTGAAACTAGACCAAAGTATTAGGGTGAGGCACATGGGTTACTGACATCTTACTACACAACATACACTTATTATTACTTTCTTAGCTACAGAATACACATCTCCCTGGCATATTACATCATTTATGCAGCAGCATACAAGACATTATTGAGCTCACCTTGTTGTGCTGTACTCACTCGAACAGGAAGGTGGCGCGGCAATCCTTCATGGGCATATTTTGTCATCAAACTTTGTCAACAAATTATGGCATTCTCTGGATTTATGGTGTTTTCAAGACAACGAGGAACTCTAAGA
>NW_027032397.1:0-4680 GCF_034236695.1 Oncorhynchus nerka
GGAATAGGTTTTGTCGTGCCCTCTTAACGACTGTCTTGGTGTGCTTGGACCATGTTAGTTTGTTGGTGATGTGGACACCAAGGAACTTGAAGCTCTCAACCTGCTCCACTGCAGCCCCGGCGATGAGAATGGGGGTGTGCTCTGTCCTCCTTTTCCTGTAGTCCACAATCATCTCCTTAGTCTTGATCACATTGAGGAAGAGGTTGTTATCCTGGTACCACACTGCCAGGTCTCTGACCTCCTCCCTATAGGCTGTCTCGTCGTTGTCGGTGATCAAGCCTACCACTGGTGTGTCACCGGCACACTTAATGATGGTGTTGGAGTCGTGCCTGACCGTGCAGTCATGAGTGAACAGGGACTACATGAGCATGCACCCCTGAGAGGCCCCTGTGTTGAGGATCAGCGTGGCGGATGTGTTGTTACCTCCCCTCACCACCTGGGGGCGGCCCGTCAGGAAGTCCAGGATCCAGTTGCAGAGGGAGGTGTTTAGTCCCAGAGTCCTTAGTGAAGAGCTTTGAGGGCACCATGGTGTTGAATGCTGAGCTGTAGTTAATGAATAGCATTCTCACATAGGTGTTTCTTTTGTCCAGGTGGGAAAGGGCAGTGTGGAGCGCAATAGAGATTGCATCATCTGTGGATCTGTTGGGGAGGTATGCACATTGGAGTGGGTCTAGGGTTTCTGGGATAATGGTGTCGATGTGAGCCATGACCAGCCTTTCAAAGCAATTCATGGCTACATACGTGAGTGCTACGGGTCGGTAGTCATTTAGACAGGTTACCTTAGTGTTCTTGGGCACAGGGACTATGGTGGTCTGCTTGAAACATGTTAGTATTAGACTCCGACAGGGAGAGGTTGAAAATGTCAGTGAAGACCCTTGCCAATTGGTCAGCACATGCTCAGAGTACCCGTCCTGATAATCCGTCTTGCCCTGCGGCCTTGGTGTCTGGTAGGTTACTGGGAAGCTTGCGGCTGTGCTTCCCTTTGTAGTCTGTAATAGTTGCAAGCCCTGCCACATCTGATGAGCATCGAAGCCGGTGTAGTACGATTCAATCATAGTCCTGTATTGACGCTTTGCCTGTTTGATGGTTCGTCTGCATTTATTATAAGCTTCCGGGTTAGAGTCACGCCCTTTTAAAGCGGCAGCTCTACCCTTTAGCTCAGTGTGGATGTTGCTTGTTCTCCATGGCTTCTGGTTGGGGTATGTACGTACGGTCACTGTGGGAAAGGCGTCATCGATGCACTTATTGATGAAGCCAGTGACTGACGTGGTGTACTCCTTAATGCCATCGGAAGAATCCCTGAACATATTCCAGTCTGCTAGCAAAACAGTCCTGTAGTTTAGCATCTGCTTCATCTGACTGCTTTCATATTGACAGAGTCACTGGTGCTTCCTGCTTTGGTTTTTGCTTGTAAGCAGGAATCAGGATGGAATTATGGTCAGATTTGCCAAATGAGTGTGAGGGAGAGCTTTGTATGCATATCTGTGTGTAGATTAAAGGTGGTCCAGAGTCTTCTTTCCCTCTGGTTGCACATTTAACATGCTGATAGAAATTAGGTAAAACGGATTCAAGTTTCCTTTCATGAAAGTCCGTGGCCACTAGGAGCTCCACCCCCCCCTAGTATCTCTGGATAAGTGTTTTCCTGTTTGCTTATGGCCGTTTTTAGTTCATTGGTCTTAGTGGCAGCATCGGTTTGTGTGACGGCTACAAATAATACAGATAAACTCTCTTGGTAAATAATGTGGTCTACAGCTTATCATCAGAAACTCTACCTCAGGCGAGCAAAACCTCAAGACCTCCTTAGATTTCGTGCACCAGCTGTTGTTTACATAGACCTCCGCCCCGTGTCTTACCAGAGGCTGCTGTTCTATCCTGCCTATAGAGTGTATAACCCACCAGCTGTTGTTTACATAGACCTCCGCCCAGTGTCTTACCAGAGGCTGCTGTTCTATCCTGCCTATAGAGTGTATAACCCACCAGCTGTTGTTTACATAGACCTCCGCCCCGTGTCTTACCAGAGGCTGCTGTTCTATCCTGCCTATAGAGTGTATAACCCACCAGCTGTTGTTTACATAGACCTCGCCCCGTGTCTTACCAGAGGCTGCTGTTCTATCCTGCCTATAGAGTGTATAACCCACCAGCTGTTGTTTACACAGACCTCCGCCCAGTGTCTTACCAGAGGCTGCTGTTCTATCCTGCCTATAGAGTGTATAACCCACCAGCTGTTGTTTACATAGACCTCCGCCCCGTGTCTTACCAGAGGCTGCTGTTCTATCCTGCCTATAGAGTGAGCTGTTGTTTTATAACCGTGTCTTACCAGAGGCTGCTGTTCTATCCTGCCTATAGAGTGTATAACCCACCAGCTGTTGTTTACATAGACCTCCGCCCGTGTCTTACCAGAGGCTGCTGTTCTATCCTGCCTATAGAGTGTATAACCCACCAGCTGTTGTTTACATAGACCTCCGCCCAGTGTCTTACCAGAGGCTGCTGTTCTATCCTGCCTATAGAGTGTATAACCCACCAGCTGTTGTTTACATAGACCCCCGCCCCGTGTCTTACCAGAGGCTGCTGTCTTATCCTGCCTATAGAGTGTATAACCCACCAGCTGTTGTTTACATAGACCTCCGCCCCGTGTCTTACCAGAGGCTGCTGTTCTATCCTGCCTATAGAGTGTATAACCACCAGCTGTTGTTTACATAGACCTCCGCCCCGTGTCTTACCAGAGGCTGCTGTTCTATCCTGCCTATAGAGTGTATAACCCACCAGCTGTTGTTTACATAGACCTCCGCCCAGTGTCTTACCAGAGGCTGCTGTTCTACCTGCCTATAGAGTGTATAACCCACCAGCTGTTGTTTACAGACCTCCGCCCCGTGTCTTACCAGAGGCTGATGTTCTATCCTGCCTATAGAGTGTATAACCCACCAGCTGTTGTTTACATAGACCGCCCCGTGTCTTACCAGAGGCTGCTGTTCTATCCTGCCTATAGAGTGTATAACCCACCAGCTGTTGTTTACATAGACCTCCGCCCGTGTCTTACCAGAGGCTGCTGTTCTATCCTGCCTATAGAGTGTATAACCCACCAGCTGTTGTTTACATAGACCGCCCAGTGTCTTACCAGAGGCTGCTGTTCTATCCTGCCTATAGAGTGTATAACCCACCAGCTGTTGTTTATATAGACCCTCCGCCCAGTGTCTTACCAGAGGCTGCTGTTGTTCTATCCTGCCTATAGAGTGTATAACCCACCAGCTGTTGTTTACATAGACCTCCGCCCCGTGTCTTACCAGAGGCTGCTGTTCTATCCTGCCTATAGAGTGTATAACCCACCAGCTGTTGTTTACATAGACCTCCGCCCAGTGTCTTACCAGAGGCCGGTGGTCTATCCTGCCTATAGAGTGTATAACCCACCAGCTGTTGTTTACATAGACCTCCGCCCAGTGTCTTACCAGAGGCCGGTAGTCTATCCTGCCGATAGTGTTTAACCTGCCAGCTGTATGTTATTAATTTCGTCGTTTAGCCATGACTCTGTGAAACATAAGATATTCCAGTTTTTAATATCCCGTTGCTAGGATAAACGTGATCGTAGTTTGTCTATTTTATTTTCCATTGATTGTACGTTGGCTAATAGGACCGATGGTAGAGGGAGATTAACCGCTCGCCGTCGGATCCTTACAAGGCACCCAGACTTTCGTCCCCGATATCTCCGTCTCTTTCTCCTGCGAATGATGGGGATGGGGGCCATGGCGGGCGTCTGGAGTAAATCCCGTCCGACTCGTTAAAGGAAAAGGTTCCTCCAGTACGGGTTGAGTGATCGCTGTCCTCTACAAGCTGTCCTCTACAAGCTGTCCTCTACAAGCTGTCCTCTAGAAGCTGTCCTCTAGAAGCTGTCCTCTAGAAGCTGTCCTCTAGAAGCTGTAGCTGTCCTCTACAAGCTGTCCTCTAGAAGCTGTCCTCTAGAAGCTGTCCTCTAGAAGCTGTCCTCTACAAGCTGTCCTCTAGAAGCTGTCCTCTAGAAGCTGTCCTCTAGAAGCTGTCCTCTACAAGCTGTCCTCTAGAAGCTGTCCTCTAGAAGCTGTCCTCTAGAAGCTGTCCTCTAGAAGCTGTCCTCTTGAAGCTGTCCTCTTGAAGCTGTCCTCTAGAAGCTGTCCTCTAGAATCTGTCCTCTAGAAGCTGTCCTCTACAAGCTGTCCTCTAGAAGCTGTCCTCTGGTTTCTGTCCTCTAGAAGCTGTCCCTCTCTAGAAGTCCTCTTGAAGCTGTCCTCTACAAGCTGTCCTCTAGAAGCTGTCCTCTAGAAGCTGTCCTCTCAAGCTGTCCTCTACAAGCTGTCCTCTACAAGCTGTCCTCTACAAGCTCTTTTCAGTCATAAGACACGGTGGCAGAAACATAATGTTCAAGTTAAGTTACAAATAACGCTAAAAAATGGAACAGTTGGAGATCGTAAAACGGCAGCCATCTCCTCCGGTGCCGAAACTCATTGCTTATGGAACCAAATACTAAACTTTTGAAATATAAGTGAATTTGTCCGAAGATTTTTGGTCCTCTAAATTGGGGGGGACTATGTACAAAAAGTGGTGTAATTTCTAAACGATTCACCCAATATGGATGAAAATACCCTCAAATTAGAGCTTGATATCTACACTTTAACCTCGTAGTAATTGTATCATTTAAAATCCAAAGTGCCG
>NW_027032398.1:0-4685 GCF_034236695.1 Oncorhynchus nerka
CACACACACACACACACACACACACTCAGACAGATGCCGCTGGGCCACAGGCCTCTCTTTACGTCAGAGAGCATTGGTGGTGTGTAGAGTGCTGATCCTGCTTTATTTATAGAATGTTGAGTAATTTGTCATGATGCTCTCTCTGTTTACCGTGGAGAGTGGAAGGGGGAGGGAGGGGAGGAGAACATTCCCGTTGAGAGACTGTTAGATGTCTTTTTACATGTCAGAGATTATTGCTTTTGCCATTTGATGGTGTTTATCGCGTTCTATTGCGTCTCGTGTGTGATAACTGTATCCTTTGAAAATATTATGTTTTGAAGTTGCTGTTCGTGCTATGTAGTTTCACCCATTCCTGTGTAGTATCACCCATCCCTGTGTAGTATCACCCATCCCTGTGTAGTTTCACCCATCCTTGAGTAATATCATCATACACAAATTATTTATAACAGACAGACAGTTCTTCTGTTCTCATCTCAGAGCGTTGTTTCTCCTTGGACGCCTCAACCAACAAGGCTGTCAGAGAGAGAGGAGACTGTGATCTCTGTAGTTTCAAATAGAAATCATGTCCCATTTGATATTGTGTGAGTGGGGCTGGGTGAGGCTGTGGGAGTGGGGGAGAGGATGGGTGAGTGGGGGAAGATGCTGGCTCTGAAGTAGGGCCTCTGTGTTCAGATTCCTCAGTCCACACAGTGTCTCTGAGAGTTATTATACTGACCTCAGTTCATGTACTTTTATGCAGCAAAACAGAGCCTCAAGAACCCAGGATTCTTCAGTGTGTTGCCTTCATCATAATAATGTTGGATGTACATAATTGATAAAATACTGATGAGATCGGACCTCAAGTTAAACAACACAAGAATAGACAGGTTTTTTACCCATATTTTCCACTCCCTGTCTACTCACAGACTTGTATATTTAATCACATATTTTTATCTGAATATTATTTATTAGTCTCAAACTGTTGCTCCAGTAGTTCTGTCATTAACGGTCAAATAAAAATCAATATCTCATTATGCTGCCTTAGGCTATGAGATGAACCCAGTCTGCTGCCTTAGGCTATGAGATGGACCCATTCTGCTGCCTTAGGCTATGAGATGGACCCATTCTGCTGCCTTAGGCTATGAGATGAACCCATTCTGCTGCCTTAGGCTATGAGATGGACCCATTCTGCTGCCTTAGGCTATGAGATGGACCCATTCTGCTGCCTTAGGCTATGAGATGGACCCATTCTGCTGCCTTAGGCTATGAGATGGACCCATTCTGCTGCCTTAGGCTATGAGATGGACCCATTCTGCTGCCTTAGGCTATGAGATGAACCCATTCTGCTGCCTTAGGCTATGAGATGGACCCATTCTGCTGCCTTAGGCTATGAGATGAACCCATTCTGCTGCCTTAGGCTATGAGATGAACCCATTCTGCTGCCTTAGGCTATGAGATGGACCCATTCTGCTGCCTTAGGCTATGAGATGGACCCGTAGTTTCACCACGCACACCCTCAAGCCTAGTTTCACAACGCACACCCTCGGGCCTAGTTTCCCCAGGCACACCCTCAAGCCTAGTTTCACCAAGCACACCCTCAAGCCTAGTTTCACCACACCCACCCTCAAGCCTAGTTTCACCACGCACACCCTCAAGCCTAGTTTCCCAAAGCACACCCTCAAGCCTAGTTTCACAACGCACACCCTCAAGCCTAGTTTCCCAAAGCACACCCTCAAGCCTAGTTTCACCACGCACACCCTCAAGCCTAGTTTCCCAAAGCACACCTCAAGCCTAGTTTCCAAAGCACACCCTGCAAGCCCCAGCCCCACAGCACACCCTCAAGCCTAGTTTCCCAACGCACACCCTCAAGCCTAGTTTCACCAAGCACACCCTCAAGCCTAGTTTCCCACAAGCACACCCTCAAGCCTAGTTTCACCACGCACACCCTCAAGCCTAGTTTCACCACGCACACCCTCAAGCCTAGTTTCACCAAGCACACCCTCAAGCCTAGTTTCACCATGCACACCCTCAAGCCTAGTTTCACCACGCACATCCTCAAGCCTAGTTTCCACAAGCACACCCTTAAGCCTAGTTTTCACAAGCATCCTCAAGCCTAGTTTCACCACGCACACCCTCAAGCCTAGTTTCACCACACACACCCTCAAGCCTAGTTTCACCAAGCACACCCTCAAGCCCTAGTTTCACCACACACACCCTCAAGCCTAGTTTCACCACACAACTATATGAGTGAGATGTAACATACTTCAGCCTATATAGATCCCAATTTTGATCCAGGAGACACATGAAACAAATGATGAAGCCGTTGTAAGGGGAACTGAAGAAGTGCTTTATAGAAGAAAGGTACTTCAGACAAGATAAATCACCAAAGAACATCTAAGACCTGGAAGGACATCTAAGACCTGGAAGAACATCTAAGACCTGGAAGGACATCTAAGACCTGGAAGGACATCTAAGACCTGGAAGAACATCTAAGACCTGGAAGGACATCTAAGACCTGGAAGGACATCTAAGACCTGGAAGAACATCTAAGACCTGGACGGACATCTAACTTCCAGCTTCTCTAGTCTCTCTACAGTGTCATTTTCTCAATCTCTACAGTCGCATTTTCTCAATCTCTCTACTGCTCCAGTTTCAACTGTTCTGCCTTATTATTATTCGACCATGCTGGTCATTTATGAACATTTGAACATCTTGGCCATGTTCTGTTATAATCTCCACCCGGCACAGCCAGAAGAGGACTGGCCACCCCACATGGCCTGGTTCCTCTCTAGGTTTCTTCCTAGGTTTTGGCCTTTCTAGGAGTTTTCTCCTAGCCACCGTGCTTCTACACCTGCATTGCTTGCTGTTTGGGGTTTTAGGCTGGGTTTCTGTACAGCACTTTGAGATATCAGCTGATGTATGAAGGGCTATATAAATACATTTGATTTGATTTGATACAGTGTAATTTTCTCAATCTCTCTACAGTGTAATTTTCTCAATTTCTCTACAGTGTCATTTTCTTAATCTCTCTACAGTGTCATTTTCTCAATCTCTCTACAGTGTCATTTTCTCAATCTCTCTACAGTCTCAGTTTCTCAACCTCTCATCTACAGACAGTAGGAAATAGGCCAGCTGTAATATACCAATACGCTTGACATTTGGGAAGTTCAGGGGTTACTATCTCACATGGTGTGTGTGTGTGTGTGTGTGTGTGTGTGTGTGTGTGTGTGTGTGTGTGTGTGTGTGTGTGTGTGTGTGTGTGTGTGTGTGTGTGTGTGTGTGTGTGTGTGTGTGTGTGTGTGTGTGTGTGCGCACATTAATGAGACAGTGTGGAAATGTAAAGAGCAGGAAATGTCTGTTTGCCTTCACAGATTTCAATAACACTGCTGCACACTTGAATGATAAAATACCACCCTGCTACCCTGCTACCATAATACCCTTCTGCCCCTCTACCCTGCTACCCTGCTTCCATAATACCCTTCTGCCCTGCTACCCTGCTACCATAATACCACCTGCTACCGTGCTACCATAATGCCCTGCTACCTGGCTACCCGGCTACCCATAATACCCTTCTGCACTGCTGCCCTGCTACCATAATACCCTGCTACCCATCTACCACTAATACCCTGCTACCCTGCTACTATAATACCCTGCTACCCTGCTACCCTAATAACCTGCTACCCTAATAACCTCTACCTAATAACCTGCTACCCTAATACCCTGCTACCCCAATTATCTCCTACCCTAATACCCCTGCTAACCCTGATAACATCCTACCCTAATAACCTTATACCCTAATAACCTCCTACCTCTAATGCCCCTGCTACCCTAATAACATCCTACCCAAATGCCATGCTACCATAATACCCTGCTGCCCATCTACCATAATACCCTGCTACCCTGCTGTCCTGCTGCCCTAATATCCTTCTGCCCTGCTACCCTAATGTCCTTCTGCCCTAGCTGCACTGCTACCATAATACCTCTGCTACCCATCTACCATAATACCCTATTGTCCTGCTATCCTGCTACCATAATGCCCTGCCACCCTGCTACCCTAATTCCCTGCCACCCTGCTACCTAATTCCCTGCTTCCCTGCTACCCTGCTGCCCTCACTGCCTGTATACCCTGCTACCCTACTACCCTAGCACACCACTGCTGCCTAATGCCTGTTACCCTGCTGCCCTAATGCCCTGCTACCTTAATGCCCTGCTACCTGTGTCGTGGAAAATCGGTTCAAATGTGGCGCTTGCAAGAGACTTGTGAAATCAAATAGGCTTTTAATACAAAGTATAGCAAGCCGGAGTGGTCCAGCGGATCACACACCGCTTCCCAGAGCCCCGGCTCCTGTATTTATACACATATAGCATATGGTCCAACCCATATGCAGATAAACATACATTCCCCTAATTCTTCTGCCTACCATTATCTTTTTAGTTCAGGCTTCCTGCTTGTTCACACCCAATAACGCCCTTATCTGGCTTTTCGTCAGATTATAATGGTGGCAAGACCCTTGCTTTGTCCTAAAAATAATATACATTCCTCTATTCTATAGGCTTGCTTTGTCCCTGCACTTAGCTTAATGCGTTCTTTTGTATGTGTGTTATCTAGGATCAGCAGACTATGTGTCTCCTCTATCTTTAGTGTGTCCAGTTGCCCTAGGTGCCTATGTGTCGCCTTCTCTTCGTCGTGGTCTGTTTTTAATGTT
>NW_027032399.1:0-4685 GCF_034236695.1 Oncorhynchus nerka
CTTACTGGCCCAACACTCTAACCAATAGGCTACTTGCTGGTTACTGGCCCAACACTCTAACCAATAGGCTACTTGCTGGTTTACTGGCCCAACACTCTAACCAATAGGCTACTTGCTGGTTACTGGCCCAACTACTCTAACCAATAGGCTACTTGCTGGTTACTGGCCCAACACTCTAACCAATAGGCTACTTGCTGGTTACTGGCCCAACACTCTAACCAATAGGCTACTTGCTGGTTACTGGCCCAACACTCTAACCAATAGGCTACTTGCTGGTTACTGGCCCAACACTCTAACCAATAGGCTACTTCCTGGTTACTGGCCCAACACTCTAACCAATAGGCTACTTGCTTGTTACTGGCCCAACACTCTAACCAATAGGCTACTTGTTGGTTACTGGCCCAACACTCTAACCAATAGGCTACTTCCTGGTTACTGGCCCAACACTCTAACCACTAGGCTACTTGCTGGTTACTGGCCCAACACTCTAACCAATAGGCTACTTGCTGGTTACTGGCCCAACACTCTAACCAATAGGCTACTTGCTGGTTACTGGCCCAACACTCTAACCAATAGGCTACTTGCTGGTTACTGGCCCAACACTCTAACCAATAGGCTACTTGCTGGTTACTGGCCCAACACTCTAACCAATAGGCTACTTGCTGGTTACTGGCCCAACACTCTAACCAATAGGCTACTTGCTGGTTACTGGCCCAACACTCTAACCAATAGGCTACTTGCTGGTTACTGGCCCAACACTCTAACCAATAGGCTACTTGCTGGTTACTGGCCCAACACTCTAACCAATAGGCTACTTGCTGGTTACTGGCCCAACACTCTAACCAATAGGCTACTTGCTGGTTACTGGCCCAACACTCTAACCAATAGGCTACTTGCTGGTTACTGGCCCAACACTCTAACCACTAGGCTACTTGCTGGTTACTGGCCCAACACTCTAACCACTAGGCTACTTGCTGGTTACTGGCCCAACACTCTAACCAATAGGCTACTTGCTGGTTACTGGTTTAACACTCTAACCAATAGGCTACTTGTTGGTTACTGGCCCAACACTCTAACCAATAGGCTACTTGTCTGGTTACTGGCCCAACACTCTAACCAATAGGCTACTTGCTGGTTACTGGCCCAACACTCTAACCAATAGGCTACTTCCTGGTTACTGGCCCAACACTCTAACCAATAGGCTACTTGCTGGTTACTGGCCCAACACTCTAACCAATAGGCTACTTGCTGGTTACTGGCCCAACACTCTAACCACTAGGCTACTTGTTGGTTACTGCCCAACACTCTAACCAATAGGCTACTTGCTGGTTACTGGCCCAACACTCTAACCAATAGGCTACTTGTTGGTTACTGGCCCAACACTCTAACCAATAGGCTACTTCCTGGTTACTGGCCCAACACTCTAACCAATAGGCTACTTGCTGGTTACTGGCCCAACACTCTAACCACTAGGCTACTTGTTGGTTACTGGCCCAACACTCTAACCAATAGGCTACTTGTTGGTTACTGGCCCAACACTCTAACCAATAGGCTACTTGCTGGTTACTGGCCCAACACTCTAACCAATAGGCTACTTGCTGGTTACTGGCCCAACACTCTAACCAATAGGCTACTTGCTGGTTACTGGCCCAACACTCTAACCAATAGGCTACTTGCTGGTTACTGGCCCAACACTCTAACCAATAGGCTACTTGCTGGTTACTGGCCCAACACTCTAACCAATAGGCTACTTGCTGGTTACTGGCCCAACACTCTAACCAATAGGCTACTTGCTGGTTACTGGCCCAACACTCTAACCAATAGGCTACTTGCTGGTTACTGGCCCAACACTCTAACCAATAGGCTACTTCCTGGTTACTGGCCCAACACTCTAACCAATAGGCTACTTGTTGGTTACTGGCCCAACACTCTAACCAATAGGCTACTTGCTGGTTACTGGCCCAACACTCTAACCAATAGGCTACTTGCTGGTTACTGGCCCAACACTCTAACCAATAGGCTACTTGCCTGGTTACTGGCCCAACACTCTAACCAATAGGCTACTTGCTGGTTACTGGCCCAACACTCTAACCAATAGGCTACTTGCTGGTTACTGGCCCAACACTCTAACCAATAGGCTACTTCTGGTTACTGGCCCAACACTCTAACCAATAGGCTACTTGCTGGTTACTGGCCCAACACTCTAACCAATAGGCTACTTCCTGGTTACTGGCCCAACACTCTAACCAATAGGCTACTTGCTGGTTACTGGCCCAACACTCTAACCAATAGGCTACTTGCTGGTTACTGGCCCAACACTCTAACCAATAGGCTACTTGCTGGTTACTGGCCCAACACTCTAACCAATAGGCTACTTGCTGGTTACTGGCCCAACACTCTAACCAATAGGCTACTTGCTGGTTACTGGCTCAACACTCTAACCAATAGGCTACTTGCTGGTTACTGGCTAACACTCTAACCAATAGGCTACTTGTTGGTTACTGGCCCAACACTCTAACCAATAGGCTACGTTACTGGCCACTCTAACCAATGGCTACTTTACTGGCCCAACACTCTAACCAATAGGCTACTTGCTGGTTACTGGCTCCAACAGGCTCGTGTTCTGGCCCAACCTCTAACTAGGCTACTTGCTGGTTACTGGCCCAACACTCTAACCAATAGGCTACTTCCTGGTTACTGGCCCAACACTCTAACCAATAGGCTACTTGCTGGTTACTGGCCCAACACTCTAACCAATAGGCTACTTGCTGGTTACTGGCCCAACACTCTAACCAATAGGCTACTTGCTGGTTACTGGCCCAACACTCTAACCAATAGGCTACTTCCTGGTTACTGGCCCAACACTCTAACCAATAGGCTACTTGCTGGTTACTGGCCCAACACTCTAACCAATAGGCTACTTGCTGGTTACTGGCCCAACACTCTAACCAATAGGCTACTTCCTGGTTACTGGCCCAACACTCTAACCAATAGGCTACTTGCTGGTTACTGGCCCAACACTCTAACCAATAGGCTACTTCCTGGTTACTGGCCCAACACTCTAACCAATAGGCTACTTGCTGGTTACTGGCCCAACACTCTAACCAATAGGCTACTTCCTGGTTACTGGCCCAACACTCTAACCAATAGGCTACTTGCTGGTTACTGGCCCAACACTCTAACCAATAGGCTACTTGCTGGTTACTGGCCCAACACTCTAACCAATAGGCTACTTTTGGTTATGGCAACCTTAACCATGGTCTTGTTAGCCAACACTCTAACCAATAGGCTACTTGCTGGTTACTGGCCCAACACTCTAACCAATAGGCTACTTGCTGGTTACTGGCCCAACACTCTAACCAATAGGCTACTTGCTGGTTACTGGCCCAACACTCTAACCAATAGGCTACTTGCTGGTTACTGGCCCAACACTCTAACCAATAGGCTACTTGTTGGTTACTGGCCCAACACTCTAACCAATAGGCTACTTGCTGGTTACTGGCCCAACACTCTAACCAATAGGCTACTTGCTGGTTACTGGCCCAACACTCTAACCAATAGGCTACTTGCTGGTTACTGGCCCAACACTCTAACCAATAGGCTACTTGCTGGTTACTGGCCCAACACTCTAACCAATAGGCTACTTGCTGGTTACTGGCCCAACACTCTAACCAATAGGCTACTTGCTGGTTACTGGCCCAACACTCTAACCAATAGGCTACTTGCTGGTTACTGGCCCAACACTCTAACCAATAGGCTACTTGCTGGTTACTGGCCCAACACTCTAACCAATAGGCTACTTGCTGGTTACTGGCCCAACACTCTAACCAATAGGCTACTTGCTGGTTACTGGCCCAACACTCTAACCAATAGGCTACTTGCTGGTTACTGGCCCAACACTCTAACCAATAGGCTACTTCCTGGTTACTGGCCCAACACTCTAACCAATAGGCTACTTCCTGGTTACTGGCCCAACACTCTAACCAATAGGCTACTTCCTGGTTACTGGCCCAACACTCTAACCAATAGGCTACTTCCTGGTTACTGGCCCAACACTCTAACCAATAGGCTACTTCCTGGTTACTGGCCCAACACTCTAACCAATAGGCTACTTCCTGGTTACTGGCCCAACACTCTAACCAATAGGCTACTTCCTGGTTACTGGCCCAACACTCTAACCAATAGGCTACTTGCTGGTTACTGGCCCAACACTCTAACCAATAGGCTACTTCCTGGTTACTGGCTCAACACTCTAACCAATAGGCTACTTGCTGGTTACTGGCCCAACACTCTAACCAATAGGCTACTTGCTGGTTACTGGCCCAACACTCTAACCAATAGGCTACTTGCTGGTTACTGGCTCAACACTCTAACCAATAGGCTACTTCCTGGTTACTGGCCCAACACTCTAACCAATAGGCTACTTGCTGGTTACTGGCCCAACACTCTAACCAATTGTGCTACTTGCTGGTTACTGGGTCTAACACTTCGTAACTCAATAGGCTACTTGCTGCTACTGGCTCCAACACTCTAACCAATATAGGCTACTTGCTGGTTACTGGCCCAACACTCTAACCAATAGGCTACTTGCTGGTTACTGGCCCAACACTCTAACCAATAGGCTACTTGTTGGTTACTGGCCCAACACTCTAACCAATAGCTACTTTGGTTAATGGCCCAACACT
>NW_027032400.1:0-4687 GCF_034236695.1 Oncorhynchus nerka
TTATTTATTTTTATTTTTTTATTTCACCTTTATTTAACCAGGTAGGCCCGTTGAGAACACCTTTATTTAACCAGGTAGGCTAGTTGAGAACACCTTTATTTAACCAGGTAGGCTAGTTGAGAACACCTTTATTTAACCAGGTAGGCTAGTTGAGAACACCTTTATTTAACCAGGTAGGCCCGTTGAGAACACCTTTATTTAACCAGGTAGGCTAGTTGAGAACACCTTTATTTAACCAGGTAGGCCCGTTGAGAACACCTTTATTTAACCAGGTAGGCTAGTTGAGAACACCTTTATTTAACCAGGTAGGCTAGTTGAGAACACCTTTATTTAACCAGGTAGGCCCGTTGAGAACACCTTTATTTAACCAGGTAGGCTAGTTGAGAACACCTTTATTTAACCAGGTAGGCTAGTTGAGAACACCTTTATTTAACCAGGTAGGCTAGTTGAGAACACCTTTATTTAACCAGGTAGGCTAGTTGAGAACACCTTTATTTAACCAGGTAGGCCCGTTGAAACCGCACCTTTATTTAACCAAGGTAGGCTAGTTGAGAACACCTTTATTTAACCAGGTAGGCCCGTTGAGAACACCTTTATTTAACCAGGTAGGCTAGTTGAGAACACCTTTATTTAACCAGGTAGGCTAGTTGAGAACACCTTTATTTAACCAGGTAGGCCGTTGAGAACACGCTGATACCCAGCAGGTAGGCTAGTTGAGAACACCTTTATTTAACCAGGGTAGGCTAGTTGAGAACACCTTTATTTAACCAAGGTAGGCTAGTTAAGGAACGCTATTTAACCAGGTAGGCCCGTTGAGAACACCTTTATTTAACCAGGTAGGCTAGTTGAGAACACCTTTATTTAACCAGGTGGGCTAGTTGGGGAACACCTTTATTTAACCAGGTAGGCCCGTTGAGAACACCTTTATTTAACCAGGTAGGCTAGTTGAGAACACCTTCTATTTAACCAGGTAGGCAAGTTGAGAACACCTTTATTTAACCAGATAGGCTAGCTGAGAACACCTTTATTTAACCAGGTAGGCTAGTTGAGAACACCTTTATTTAACCAGGTAGGCAAGTTGAGAACACCTTTATTTAACCAGGTAGGCTAGTTGAGAACACCTTATTTAACCAGGTAGGCTAGTTGAGAACACCTTTATTTAACCAGGTAGGCAAGTTGAGAACACCTTATTTAACCAGGTAGGCTAGTTGAGAACACCCTATTTAACCAGGCAGGCTGCTGAGAAACACCTGACAACTTTTCAGGCAGGCTAGCTGGAGAAACACCTTTATTTAACCAGGTAGGCAAGTTGAGAACACCTTTATTTAACCAGGTAGGCTAGGTTGAGAACACCTTATTTAACCAGGTAGGCATAGTTGAGAACACCTTTATTTAACCAGGTAGGCAAGCTTGAGAACACCTTATTTAACCAGGTAGGCTAGTTGAGAACACCTTTATTTAACCAGGTAGGCTAGTTGAGAACACCTTTATTTAACCAGGTAGAGCTAGTTGAGAAACACCTTATTTAACCAGGCAGGCTAGTTGAGAACACCTTTATTTAACCAGGTAGGCTAGTTGAGAACACCTTTATTTAACCAGGTAGGCTAGTTGAGAACACCTTTATTTAACCAGGTAGGCTAGTTGAGAACACCTTTATTTAACCAGGTAGGCTAGTTGAGAACACCTTTATTTAACCAGGTAGGCTAGTTGAGAACACCTTTATTTAACCAGGTAGGCTAGTTGAGAACACCTTTATTTATCCAGGTAGGCTAGTTGAGAACACCTTTATTTATCCAGGTAGGCTAGTTGAGAACACCTTTATTTAACCAGGTAGGCTAGTTGAGAACACCTTTATTTAACCAGGTAGGCTAGTTGAGAACACCTTTATTTAACCAGGTAGGCTAGTTGAGAACACCTTTATTTAACCAGGTAGGCTAGTTGAGAACACCTTTATTTAACCAGGTAGGCTAGTTGAGAACACCTTTATTTAACCAGGTAGGCTAGTTGAGAACACCTTTATTTAACCAGGTAGGCTAGTTGAGAACACCTTTATTTAACCAGGTAGGCTAGTTGAGAACACCTTTATTTAACCAGGTAGGCTAGTTGAGAACAAGTTCTCATTTGCAACTGCGACCTGGCCAAGATAAAGCATAGCAGTGTGAACAGACAACACAGAGTTACACATGGAGTAAGCAATTAACAAGTCAATAACACAGTAGAAATAAAATGGGCAGTCTATATACAATGTGTGCAAAAGGCATGAGGAGGTAGGCGAATAATACAATTTTGCAGATTAACACTGGGGTGATAAAAGATCAGATGGTCATGTACAGGTAGAGATATTGGTGTGCAAAAGAGCAGAAAAGTAAATAAATAAATAAATAAAATAAAAAAACAGTATAAAAACAGTATGGGGATGAGGTAGGTGAAAATGGGTGGGCTATTTACCAATAGACTATGTACAGCTGCAGCGATCGGTTAGCTGCTCGGATAGCTGATGTTTGAAGTTGGTGAGGGAGATAAAAGTCTCCAACTTCAGCGATTTTTGCAGTTCATTCCAGTCACAGGCAGCAGAGTACTGGAACGAAGGCGGCCAAATGAGGTGTTGGCTTTAGGGATGATCAGTGAGATACACCTGCTGGAGCGTGTGCTACGGATGGGTGTTGCCATCGTGACCAGTGAACTGAGATAAGGCGGAGCTTTACCTAGCATGGACTTGTAGATGACCTGGAGCCAGTGGGTCTGGCGACGAATATGTAGCGAGGGCCAGCCGACTAGAGCATACAAGTCGCAGTGGTGGGTGGTATAAGGTGCTTTGGTGACAAAACGGATCATAACTAGCTTACTATTTCTTAACAAAGCAATTTGATTTCTCGGCTAGGGTTTGTGTTGTGGTTATTCTTAGTTGGAAAATGTAGCGCAGCTAACTGCAATGTTTTTCCTTACCACAGCCTGGTCTGTGCAACAACGCAAATGAACTTGAGCACCGTGTCAGTTTCCCAAAGTTTGGTGGTTTTAAATTTAACGTAACTAATGTTAACTAGTTATGTTTTTGCGTAAGAAAGTATGATGTATTGTGGTGCATGAACTGGCCATACACGGTGGCCAATGTTATAATTTTACGTCGGCTAACGTTACCCAGCTAGCTAGTTAATGTGAACTGGCCATACACGGTATATGGTTATAGTTTTACGTCGGCTAACGTTACCTAGCTAGCTAGTTAATGTTAACTGGCCATACACGGTAGCTAGTTATAGTTTTACGTCGGTTAACGTTACCCAGCTAGCTAGTTAATGTGAACTGGCCATACACGGTAGCTAGTTATATTTTTACGTCGGCTAACGTTACCCAGCTAGCTAGTTAATGTTAACTGGCCATACACGGTAGCTAGTTATAGTTTTACGTCGGCTAACGTTACCCAGCTAGCTAGTTAATGTTAACTGGCCATACACGGTGGCCAATGTTATAGTTTTACGTCGGCTAACGTTACCCAGCTAGCTAGTTAATGTTAACTGGCCATACACGGTAGCTAGTTATAGTTTTACGTCGGCTAACGTTACCCAGCTAGCTAGTTAATGTTAACTGGCCATACACGGTAGCTAGTTATAGTTTTACGTCGGCTAACGTTACCCAGCTAGCTAGTTAATGTGAACTGGCCATACACGGTGGCCAATGTTATAGTTTTACGTCGGCTAACGTTACCCAGCTAGCTAGTTAATGTGAACTGGCCATACACGGTGGCCAATGTTATAGTTTTACGTCGGCTAACGTTACCCAGCTAGCTAGTTAATGTTAACTGGCCATACACTGTGGCCAATGTTATAGTTTTACGTCGGCTAACGTTACCTAGCTAGCTAGTTAATGTTAACTGGCCATACACGGTGGCCAATGTTATAGTTTTACGTCGGCTAACGTTACCCAGCTAGCTAGTTAATGTTAACTGGCCATACACGGTATATAAAGTTATAGTTTTACGTCGGCTAACGTTACCCAGCTAGCTAGTTAATGTTAACTGGCCATACACGGTGGCCAATGTTATAGTTTTACGTCGGCTAACGTTACCCAGCTAGCTAGTTGATGTTAACTGGCCATACACGGTAGCTAGTTATAGTTTTACGTCGGTTAACGTTACCCAGCTAGCTAGTTAATGTTAACTGGCCATACACGGTAGCTAGTTATAGTTTTACGTCGGCTAACGTTACCCAGCTAGCTAGTTAATGTTAACTGGCCATACACGGTATATAAAGTTATAGTTTTACGTCGGCTAACGTTACCCAGCTAGCTAGTTAATGTGAACTGGCCATACACGGTAGCTAGTTATAGTTTTACGTCGGCTAACGTTACCCAGCTAGCTAGTTAATGTTAACTGGCCATACACGGTATATAGTTATAGTTTTACGTCGGTTAACGTTACCCAGCTAGCTAGTTAATGTTAACTGGCCATACACGGTATATAGTTATAGTTTTACGTCGGCTAACGTTACCCAGCTAGCTAGTTAATGTTAACTGGCCATACACGGTATATAAAGTTATAGTTTTACGTCGGTTAACGTTACCCAGCTAGCTAGTTAATGTTAACTGGCCATCATAGCAGCGGATGATGTTTGCTTGACTATTTGTGCTCCGATTACAGATCAGCAGTTTACACATGATGACTTCAGCCTTATATGAAAAACCTTACTTGGCA
>NW_027032401.1:0-4689 GCF_034236695.1 Oncorhynchus nerka
CAGCCAACTATATACTCCATTAACATCACATAGTACAGTTAGTATGAGTATTCTAACACAGCTCAGGTGTCTGGGCAGCCAACTATATACTCCATTAACATCACATAGTACAGTTAGTATGAGTATTCTAACACAGCTCAGGTGTCTGGGCAGCCAACTATATACTCCATTAACATCACATAGTACAGTTAGTATGAGTATTCTAACACAGCTCAGGTGTCTGGGCAGCCAACTATATACTCCATTAACATCACATAGTACAGTTAGTATGAGTATTCTAACACAGCTCAGGTGTCTGGGCAGCCAACTATATACTCCATTAACATCACATAGTACAGTTAGTATGAGTATTCTAACACAGCTCAGGTGTCTGGGCAGCCAACTATATACTCCATTAACATCACATAGTACAGTTAGTATGAGTATTCTAACACAGCTCAGGTGTCTGGGCAGCCAACTATATACTCCATTAACATCACATAGTACAGTTAGTATGAGTATTCTAACACAGCTCAGGTGTCTGGGCAGCCAACTATATACTCCATTAACATCACATAGTACAGTTAGTATGAGTATTCTAACACAGCTCAGGTGTCTGGGCAGCCAACTATATACTCCATTAACATCACATAGTACAGTTAGTATGAGTATTCTAACACAGCTCAGGTGTCTGGGCAGCCAACTATATACTCCATTAACATCACATAGTACAGTTAGTATGAGTATTCTAACACAGCTCAGGTGTCTGGGCAGCCAACTATATACTCCATTAACATCACATAGTACAGTTAGTATGAGTATTCTAACACAGCTCAGGTGTCTGGGCAGCCAACTATATACTCCATTAACATCACATAGTACAGTTAGTATGAGTATTCTAACACAGCTCAGGTGTCTGGGCAGCCAACTATATACTCCATTAACATCACATAGTACAGTTAGTATGAGTATTCTAACACAGCTCAGGTCTCTGGGCAGCCAACTATATACTCCATTAACATCACATAGTACAGTTAGTATGAGTATTCTAACACAGCTCAGGTGTCTGGGCAGCCAACTATATACTCCATTAACATCACATAGTACAGTTAGTATGAGTATTCTAACACAGCTCAGGTGTCTGGGCAGCCAACTATATACTCCATTAACATCACATAGTACAGTTAGTATGAGTATTCTAACACAGCTCAGGTGTCTGGGCAGCCAACTATATACTCCATTAACATCACATAGTACAGTTAGTATGAGTATTCTAACACAGCTCAGGTGTCTGGGCAGCCAACTATATACTCCATTAACATCACATAGTACAGTTAGTATGAGTATTCTAACACAGCTCAGGTGTCTGGGCAGCCAACTATATACTCCATTAACATCACATAGTACAGTTAGTATGAGTATTCTAACACAGCTCAGGTGTCTGGGCAGCCAACTATATACTCCATTAACATCACATAGTACAGTTAGTATGAGTATTCTAACACAGCTCAGGTGTCTGGGCTAACACAGCTCAGGTGTCACAGACGTAACTATATACTCATTAACATCAAATAGTACAGTTAGTATGAGTATTCTAACACAGCTCAGAGTGTCTGGGCAGCCAACTATATACTCCATTAACATCCAAATAGTACAGTTAGTATGAGTATTCTAACACAGCTCAGGTGTCTGGGCAGCCAACTATATACTCCATTAACATCACATAGTACCCAGCCCAGTATGAGTATTCTAACACAGCTCAGGTGTCTGGGCAGCCAACTATATACTCCATTAACATCACATAGTACAGTTAGTATGAGTATTCTAACACAGCTCAGGTGTCTGGGCAGCCAACTATACTCCATTAACATCACATAGTACAGTTAGTATGATATTCTTACAACTCAGGTATCTGGGCAGCCAACTATCTCCATTAACATCACATAGTACAGTTAGTATGAGTATTCCTAACACAGCTCAGGTCTCTGGGCAGCCAACTATATACTCCATTAACATCACATAGTACAGTTAGTATGAGTATTCTAACACAGCTCAGGTGTCTGGGCAAAAGCCAACTATATACTCCATTAACATCAAATAGTACAGTTAGTATGAGTATTCTAACACAGCTCAGGTGTCTGGGCAGCCAACTATATACTCCATTAACATCACATAGTACAGTTATATGAGTATTCTAACACAGCTCAGGTGTCTGGGCAGCCAACTATATACTCCATTAACATCACATAGTACAGTATTCCTAACACAGCTCAGTGTCTGGGAGTATTCCATTAACATCACATAGTACAGCTCAGGTGTCTGGGCAGCCAACTATATACTCCATTAACATCACATAGTACAGTTAGTATGAGTATTCTAACACAGCTCAGGTGTCTGGGCAGCCAACTATATACTCCATTAACATCACATAGTACAGTTAGTATGAGTATTCTAACACAGCTCAGGTCTGGGCAGCCAACTATATACTCCATTAACATCAAATAGTACAGTTAGTATGAGTATTCTAACACAGCTCAGGTGTCTGGGCAGCCAACTATATACTCCATTAACATCACATAGTACAGTTAGTATGAGTATTCTAACACAGCTCAGGTGTCTGGGCAGCCAACTATATACTCCATTAACATCACATAGTACAGTTAGTATAGTATTCTAACACAGCTCAATGTCTGGGCGTAGCTATATACTCCATTAACATCATAGTACAGTTAGTATGAGTATTCTAACACAGCTCAGGTCTCTGGGCAGCCAACTATATACTCCATTAACATCACATAGTACAGTTAGTATGAGTATTCTAACACAGCTCAGGTGTCTGGGCAGCCAACTATATACTCCATTAACATCAAATAGTACAGTTAGTATGAGTATTCTAACACAGCTCAGGTGTCTGGGCAGCCATTTTTTTTTTTTAACTAGGTTGCCCCTTTAAAAAAGCCACACAACAATCAATCAACCAATCTGCAGTTCAACCAATAACAAAGCTGTAATTACACCACTATTTTGGTAATAAGATGGATGGGGCTGGAGAAATGTAACTACTCTCAAATTCATAGACAGACCTATGGACGCAAGGACTGACCATCCATGATATCAACATTATGTTGATGCTATACAGTGTTGTTTTACATTGTTTCTAAACATTGAAGTAAAAAAGAGCTTATTTGGTGATCTGATGTGGTAAACAGTTGAACTAAGCTCACGAGGCATGTGTTATATTCTTCAAGAATCAATGCCTATAAATAAATACATTTAAAAGTCAAAATATGGATGTAGTAATTGCAAATTTCCCCTTTAACACCACACATCAGTTCAACAACCGCAGAGTCTGTGCTTCTGTTAAGACAGTACTTACTAGTGTTAATAAGGGCCGGTTCATCGTTAGAACCATCGGACGCCTTAAGATAAGTTTGGGAAACGGGGCCCAGACATCCAGTTTCCTCCTCTTCTTCATTGTTCGATGAGCCCGATAGACCGTCACCTCCCCCGCTTCTACTTCTTCTTCTTCCACTGAAACGTCGTCGTCTTCCTCTTCTTTAAATGAGACGTCATTTTCCTCTTCTTGCACAGTAACAACCTCGACTTGTTTTTGTATTGTAACAGCCTCCTCGTCCTCCACCTCTTTCACAAGAGCTTCTTTCTCCATCCAGCAGACCGCCTCTTCTTCAGCAGGAACGTGGTTAAGTTTGAGACCGTTTGAGACTGGAGCTATGAGGCATGTACTGGAAGTCGCTAAGCGTAAAATTCAAAAGCAGTGTCCTTTATCAGCAGCACGTGATCAATGACGTCTGAATAATAATTTCGTCGAACACCACAGTTGGTATTGATTAATTTGGGCTCGTTCGACGTTGCAGCCGACAGTGCAGGTGGCTGCTGACTGCTGACGGATTAACTACGGGAGTTTTGTAATTTTTTTTCCACCTTGGCTTACTGTTAGTTGGGTTCTAACTGGTCTCAGTAGTTAGTCTCTTTGACCATAACCATGCTGGTTGGCCCGCTGTTTAGGCAAATTGTCCACTGATATTGGTGTAATTTCTCACCCTTCTGGCTGTATGAAAGTTAATTTCCCCTCAGGCACATTCATTTGTTATTTTTTATATTATGAAGGTAATATGTTTCACCTCTTACATTGTATACATATTCAGTGGCCTGACCCACCTCTTTATACATATTTCCCCCACCTCTTTACATTGCTTATACATATTCAGTGGCTGACCCACCTCTTTACATTGTATACATATTCAGTGGCCTGACCCACCTCTTTACATTGCTTATACATATTCAGTGGCCTGACCCACCTCTTTACATTGATTATACATATTCAGTGGCCTGACCACCTCTTTACATTGCTTATGCATATTCAGTGGCCTGACCCACCTCTTTTACATTGTATGCATATTCAGTGGCCTGACCCACCTCTTTACATTGCTTATACATATTCAGTGGCTTGACCCACCTCTTTACATTGCTTATACATATTCAGTGGCCTGACCCACCTCTTTACATTGCTTATGCATATTCAGTGGCCTGACCACCTCTTTTTACATTGCTTATACATATTCAGTGGCCTGACCACCTCTTCCCATTGGCTTATACATATTCAGTGGCCAGACCACCTCTTTTACATTGCTTATGCATATTCAGTGACCAGACCCACCTCTTTACATTGCTTATACATATTCAGTGGCC
>NW_027032402.1:0-4689 GCF_034236695.1 Oncorhynchus nerka
TGGCAGCAGCAGTAGTAACAATGTGAAGTTACAGTGGCAGCAGCAGTAGTAGTAGTAACAGTAGCAGAGTTACAGTGGGCAGCAGTAGCAGTAGTAACAGTAGCAGAGTTACAGTGGCAGCAGCATTAGTAACAGTAGTGATTACAGTAACAGCAGCAGTAGTAACAGTAGCAGAGTTACAGTGGCAGCAGCAGTAGTAACAGTAGCAGAGTTACAGTGGCAGCAGTAGTAGTAGTAACAGTAGCAGTTACAGTGGCAGCAGCAGTAGTAACAGTAGCAGAGTTACAGCAGGTAGCAGTAGTAACAGTAGCAGGTTACAGTGGCAGCAGCAGTAGCAGTAGTAACAGTAGCAGAGTTACAGTGGCAGCAGCAGTAGCAGTGTAGCAGAGTTACAGTGGCAGCAGCAGTAGTGGTAACAGTAGCAGAGTTACAGTGGCAGCAACAGTAGCACCAGTAACAGTAGCAGAGTTACAGTGGCAGCAGCAGTAGCAGTAGTAACAGTAGCAGAGTTGCAGTTACAGTGGCAGTAGTAACAGTAGCAGGATTACAGTAGCAGGTTACAGTTGCAGCAGCAGTAGCAGTAGTAACAGTAGCAGGAGTTACAGTGGCAGCAGCAGTAGTAACAGTAGCAGAGTTACAGTGGCATCAGCAGTAGCAGTAGTAACAGTAGCAGGTGCAGTGGCAGCAGTGGCAGCAGCAGCAGTAGCAGTAGTAACAGTTGCAGGCAGTTACAGTTACAGTAGCATGCAGGTTACAGTGGGCAGCAGTAGCAGTAGTAACAGTAGCAGAGTTACAGTGGCAGCAGCAGTAGTAACAGTAGCAGAGTTACAGTGGCGGCAGCAGTAGTAGTACAGTAAGTAGCAGGTGCAGTAGGTAGCAGGTTACAGTGGCAGCAGCAGTAGTAACAGTGGCAGGTTACAGTGGCGGCAGCAGTAGTAAGTGGTAACAGTAGGGAGTTACAGTGGCAGCAGTAGTAACAGTAGCAGGTTACAGTGGCAGCAGTAGCAGTAGTAACAGTAGCAGGTTACAGTGGCAGCAGCAGTAGTAGTAACAGTAGCAGGTTACAGTGGCAGCAGCAGTAGTAACAGTAGAGGTTACAGTGGCAGCGGTAGCAGTAGTAAGTAGTAAAGTAGCAGGTTACAGTGGCAGCAGCAGTAGCAGTAGTAACAGTAGCAGAGTTACAGTGGCAGCAGCGTGCAGTAGTAACAGTAAGAGTTATTGGCAGCAGTAGTTACAATGTGGCAGTGGCAGCAGCAGTAGTAACAGTAACAGAGTTACAGTTCAGTAGCAGCAGTAACAGTAGCAGAGTTACAGTGGCGGCAAGTAGCAGTAGTAACAGTAGCAAGTTACAGTAGCAGAGTAGCAGTAGCAGTAGTAACAGTAGCAGTAGTAACAGTAGCAGGTTACAGTGGCAGCAGTAGTGACGGTAGCAGGTTACAGTGCAGCCCAAGTAGTAGTAGTAACAGTAGCAGGTTACAGTGGCAGCAGCAGTGGCAGTAACATGTAAGCAGAGTTGCAGCAGCAGTAGCAGTAGTAACAGTAGCAGAGTTACAGTGGCAGCAGCAGTAGCAGTAGTAACAGTAGCAGAGTTACAGTGGCAGCAGCAGTAGTAACAAGTGGCAGGTTGCAGTGGCAGCAGTTACAGTGGCAGAGTTACAGTGGCAGCAGCAGTGGCAGTAGTAACAGTAGCAGAGTTGCAGCAGCAGTAGCAGGTTACAGTAGCAGAGTGCAGTGGCAGCAGCAGTAGCAGTAGTAACAGTAGCAGGTTACAGTGGCAGCAGCAGTAGCAGTAGTAACAGTAGCAGAGTTACAGTGGCAGCAGCAGTAGTAACAGTAGCAGAGTTACAGTGGCAGCAGCAGGCAGTAACAGTAGTAACAGTTGCAGCATGTTACAGTAGTAGTAGTAACAGCAGAGTTACAGTGGCAGCAGCAGTAGCGTAGTAACAGTAGCAGAGTTACAGTGGCAGCAGCAGCAGTAGTAACAGTAGTAGAGTTACAGTGGCAGCAGCGGTAGTAACAGTAGCAGGTTACAGTGGCGGCAGCAGTAGTAACAGTAGCAGAGTTACAGTGGCAGCAGCAGTAGCAGTAGTAACAGTAGCAGAGTTACAGTGGCAGCAGCAGTAGTAACAGTAGCGAGTTACAGTGGTAGCAGTAGTAGTAACAGTGGCAGTTACAGTGGCAGCAGCAGCAGTAGTGGCAACAGAGTTACAGTGGCAGCAGCAGTAGCAGTAGTAACAGTAGCAGGTTACAGCAACAGTAGTAACAGTGGCAGTAGTAGCAGCAGCAGTAGTAACAGTAGCAGAGTTACAGTGGCAGCAGCAGTAGTAACAGTAGCAGAGTTACAGTGGCAGCAGCAGTAGCAGTAGTAACAGTAGCAGAGTTACAGTAGCAGAGTAGCAGTAGCAGTGAGTTGCAACAGTAGCAGTAGTAACAGTAGCAGAGTTACAGTGGGCAGCAGCAGTAGTAACAGTAGCAGGTTACAGTGGCAGCAGCAGAGTTGCAGTAGTAACAGTAGCAGAGTTACAGTGGCAGCAGCAGTAGTAGTAGTAACAGTAGCAGAGTTACAGTGGCAGCAGCAGTAGCAGTGGTAACAGTAGCAGGTTGCGTGGCAGTAGCAATGGGGAGTAACAGTAGCAGAGTTGCAGTGGCAGCAGCAGTAGCAGTAGTAACAGTAGCAGAGTTACAGTGGCAGCAGCAGTAGTAGTAACAGTAGCAGGTACAGTGGCAGCAACAGTACGATGGTAAGCAGTAACAGAGTTACAGTGGCAGCAGTAGTAGTAGTAACAGTAGCAAGTTACAGTGGCAGCAGCAGTAGTAACAGTAGCAGAGTTACAGTGGCAGCAGCAGTAGTAACAGTAGCAGAGTTACAGTGGCAGCAGCAGTAGCAGTAGTAACAGTAGCAGAAGTTACAGTAGCAGTAGTTACAGCAGCAGTGCAGTAGTAACAGTAGCAGAGTTACAGTGGCAGCAGTGGCAGTAGTAACAGTAGCAGGTTACAGTGGCAGCAGCAGTAGTTAACAGTAGCAGAGTTACAGTGGCAGCAGCAGTAGTAACAAGTAGTAACAGTATTACAGTGGCAGCAGCAGTAGTAACAGTAGCAGGTTACAGTGGCAGCAACAGTAGCAGTAGTAACAGTAGCAGGTTACAGTGGCAGCAGCAGTAACAGTAGCAGAGTTACAGTGGCAGCAGCAGTAGTAACAGTGGCAGGTTACAGTGGCAGCAGCAGTAGCAGTAGTAACAGTAGCAGAGTTACAGTTGGCAGCAGTAGCAGTAGTAACAGTAGCAGAGTTACAGTGGCAGCAGCAGTAGTAACAGTAGCAGAGTTACAGTGGCAGCAGCAGTAGTAGTAGTAACAGTAGCAGAGTTACAGTGGCAGCAGCAGTAGTAACAGTAGCAGAGTTACAGTGGCAGCAGCAGTAGTAACAGTAGCAGAGTTACAGTGGCAGCAGCAGTAGCAGTAGTAACAGTAGCAGAGTTACAGTGGCAGCAGCAGTAGCAGTAGTAACAGTAGCAGAGTTACAGTGGCAGCAGCAGTAGTAGTAGTAACAGTAGCAGAGTTACAGTGGCAGCAGTAGCAGTAGTAACAGTAGCAGAGTTACAGTAAGCAGTAGTAACAGTAGCAGAGTTACAGTGGCAGCAGCAGTAGTAACAGTGGCAGCAGAGTTACAGTAGCAGCAGCAGTAGTAGTAACTTATGTAAGAGTTACAGTGGCAGCAGCAAGTGCAGTAGTAACAGTAGCAGAGTTACAGTGAGCAGTAGCAGTAGTAACATTAGCAGAGTTACAGTGGCAGCAGCAGTAGCAGTAGTATGGCAGCAGTAGAAGTTACAGTGGCAGCAAGCAGTAACAGTAGCAGGTTGCAGTGGCAGCAGCAGTAGCAGTAGTAACAGTAGCAGAGTTACAGTGGCAGCAGCAGTAGCAGTAGTAACAGTAGCAGGTTACAGTGGCAGCAGTAGCAGTAGTAACAATGTAGCAGAGTTACAGTGGCGGCACTTAGTAGTAACAATGTACAGTGGCAAGTTACAGTGGCAGTGGCAGCAGCAGTAGTAGTAACAGTAGCAGGTTACAGTGGCAGCAGCAGTAGCAGTAGTAACAGTAGCAGAGTTACAGTGGCAGCAGCAGCAGTAGTAACAGTAGCAGAGTTACAGTGGCAGCAGCAGTAGTAACAGTAGCAGGTTACAGTGGCAGCAGCAGTGGTAGTAACAGTAGCAGAGTTACAGTGGCAGCAGCAGTAGTAGTAGTAACAGTAGCAGAGTTTGCAGCAGTAGCAGTAGTAACAGTAGCAGAGTTACCCAGTGGCAGCAGCAGTAGTAACAGTAGCAGAGTTGCAGTGGCAGCAGCAGTAGTAACATTAGCAGAGTTGCAGTGGCAGCAGCAGTAGTAACAGTAGCAGGTTACAGTGGCAGCAGCAGTGTAGTAGTAACAGTAGCAGAGTTACAGTGGCAGCAGTAGTAGTAACAGTAGCAGAGTTACAGTGGCAGCAGCAGTAGCAGTAGTAACGGTATCAGGTTACAGTGGCAGCAGTAGCAGTAGTAACAGTATCAGGTTACAGTGGCAGCAGCAGTAGTAGTAGTAACAGTAGCAGAGTTACAGTGGCAGCAGCAGTAGTAGTAGTAACAGTAGCAGGTTACAGTGGCAGCAGCAGTAGCAGTAGTAACAGTAAGCAGAGTTACAGTGGCAGCAGCAGTAGTA
>NW_027032403.1:0-4690 GCF_034236695.1 Oncorhynchus nerka
TATGCCTTTACTAGACTATGTAAGTATTTATTTGACTGTTGGTGTTTGCCTTTACTAGAATGCCTTTACTAGACTATGGGGATATTTTATATATGAATGCTTCTGCTCAGTGTTTGAGATCAATTGACACCCTTTACCATGGCACTTTGAGATTTATTTTAAACTGTAAAACCCTTACGCACCACTGCACTTTGTATACCAGGGTTGGCTGGCCTTCTCTAGTCACTCATAGGCTCAGTCACTGGTATACTTTTATTTACAAAGCCATTACACACCACTGCACTTTGTATACCAGGGTTGGCTGGCCTTCTCTAGTCACTCATAGGCTCAGTCACTGGTATACTTTCATTTACAAAGCCATTTTGGGTTTATTACCTTTTTATTTGGGCATTTTTATTGTTCATAAATGTTGTGGGTACTCTCTTCGTTCGCTGGACTTTATCCTACTAACTGTCCCGATTGGTGTTTTTAAATCACGGATGAAGGATTTTGAGGCTGATTCCCTGACCTGTCAATGTTTGTTTAATTTGCCGTTTTTGATATTGTTATACTCTTGTGAATTCTATGGTTTTTACTAGATTACTTGTAGTTTTTCTTGTTGTTTGTCTGTAATTTTTGTAATGACTTTGTCCTGGCCGAGATAGGCAGCACCATCTATTGAAAAATAGATTTTAAATCTCAATGAGCCTTTCCTGGTAAAAAAAATAATAATAATACTGTCACACTCTGACTCGTTATTTGCGCTGTTTGTTTCTGTTTTGTTTGGTCAGGGTGTGATATGAGAGGGCATTCTATGTTGCATGTCTAGTTTGTCTGTTTCTAAGTGTTATGGCCTTGCGGCAGGGTAGCCTAGAGCGTTGGACTAGTAACCGGAAGGTTGCAAGTTCAAACCCCCCGAGCTGACAAGGTACAAATCTGTCGTTCTGCCCCTGAACAGGCAGTTAACCCGCTGTTCCTAGGCCGTCATTGAAAATAAGAATTTGTTCTTAACTGACTTGCCTGGTTAAATAAAGGTAAAATAAATAAAAAATAAAATATGGTTCTCAATCAGGGGCAGGTGTTTGTCGTTGTCTCTGATTGGGAACCATATTTAGGTAGCCTGTTTTGTGTTGTGGTTCGTGGGTTATTGTCTATGTGAAGTTGCCTGTGTCTGCACTCGTTGGGCATAGCGTCACGTTCGTTTTGTTGAACTGTTCTTTGTGTTCTTCCTTCAATAAAAGAAGAATGTATTCTAATCACGCTGCACGTTGGTCTCCTCTTTTACGACGATCGTGACAAATACATTTTTTAAAAGTACAACAAGTTATGTCACAATCACACCACCATCATAACGAGTAGGAGCTATTTCACGCTGGGAAGATTTTTTTACATGACACCAGGCACACCGGTTTGAGTGTGTCAAGAACTGCAACGCTGCTGGGTTTTTTACATTCAACATCATCCCATGTGTATCAAGAATGGTCCACCACCCAAAAGACATCCAGACAACTTGACACAACTGTGGGAAGCATTGTAGTCAACATGGACCAGCATCCCTGTGGACTGCTTTCGACACCTTGTAGAGTCCACGCCCTGATGAATTGAGGCTGTTCTGAGGGCAAAAAGGGTGCAACTCAATATTACTAAAGTGTTCCTAATGTTTTGTACGCTCAGTGTACACTAGCGTTGTTTTCAACAGTATTTGGTTGCACAAAAACAGTACCTGGGAATCCACAAGTTAAATACAATTCCTTTTCACATTTGGAAAGTCTGTTTTAATAATACAAACCTTTAGATATTTTGTCTCAAATTCCCCCCTGTCATAATGACCACCGTCCTGCCCACTGGCACAGTAAGTTGACATGGAATTGTATTTAACTTGTGGCTTCTCAGGGACTGTTTTTATGCAACCCAGTACAATTGAAAGCAACACAATGCATTCAGAAAGTATTCAGACCCCTTCCCTTTTTCCACATTTTGTTACTCTACAGCCTTATTCTACAATGGATTAAATGAATACAAATTCCTCATCAATCTACACACAATATCCCATAATGACAAAGTGAAACAGGTTTTTAGAAATGTTTGCAAATGTATAAAAGAAACTAAAACAGAAATACGTTATTTACATAAGTATTCAGAATCTTTGCTATGAGATTTGAAATTGAGTTCAGGTGCATTCTGTTTCCAATTAATTAGCCTTGAGATGTTTCTACAACTTCCTTGGTTGTCCACCTGTGGTAAATTCAAATGATTGGACATGATTTGGAAAGGCACACACCTGTCTATATAGGTTCCCACATTTGACAGTGCATGTCAGCAAAAACCAAGCCATGAGTACCAGAGAAATGTCTGCAGTATTGAAGGTCCCCTAGAACACAGTGGACTCCATCATTCTTAAATGGAAGTAGTTTGGAAGCACCAAGACTTCCTAAAGCTGTCCGCCCGGCCAAACTGAGAAATCGTGGGGGAAGGGCCTTGGTCAGGGAGGTGACCCATGATCGCTCTGACAGAACTCCAGAGAGAAGGACAACCATCTCTGCAGCACCCCACCTATCAAATCAAACAATTTGTCACATGCCCTGAATACAACAGGTGTAGACCTTAGAGTGAAATGCTTACCCCCCTTAAGACCCTTAACCAACAATGCAGTTTTAAGAAAAAATAAATAAAAGTAACAAATAATTCAAGAGCAGCAGTAAAATAACAATAGCGAGGCTATATACAGGGGTACCGGTTTACTGAGTGGCTTCCGTCTGGCCTTTATGGTAGTGGCCACTCCTCAGTAAAAGTCACATGACAGCCCGCTTGGAGTTTGCCAAAATTGCACCTAATGGACTCCGACCATGAGAAACTAGATTCTCTGGTCTGATTAAACCAAGATTTCTTTGGACTGAATGCCAAGCGTCACGTCTGGAGGAAACCTGGCACCATCCCTACTGAAGCATGGTGGTGCCAGCATCATGCTGTGGGGATGTTTTTCAGCGGCAGGGACTGGGAGACTAGTCAGGATCAAGGGAAAGATTAACGGCGCAAAGTACAGAGACAAGTACAGAACGCTCAGGACTTCAGACTGGGGTGAAGGTTCACCTTCCAACAGGACAACTATCCTAAGCACACAGCCAAGACAACGTAGGAGTGGCTTCTGGACAAGTCTCTGAATGTATTTGAGTGACCCAGCCAGAGACCGGACTTGAACCCGATCGAACATCTCTGGAGAGGCCTGAAAATAGCTGTGCAGCAACGCTCCCCATATAACCTGACAGAGCTTGAGAGGATCTGCAGAGAAGAATAGAAGAAACTCCCCAAATACAGGTGTGCCAAGCTTGTAGCGTCATAAAAAATCGAATTAATCCATTTTATAATTTTATTTATTTTATTTTATTTTACCTTTATTTAACCAGGCAAGTCAAGTTAAGAACAGATTCTTATTTTCAATGACGGCCTAGGAACAGTGGGTTAACTGCCTGTTCAGGGGCAGAACGACAGATTTGTACCTTGTCAGCTCGGGGGTTTGAACTTGCAACCTTCCGGTTACTAATAAGGCTGTAACATAACAAAATGTGGAAAAAGTCAAGGGGTCTGAATACTTTCCGAATGCACTTTATGTAAATACACTGGTGTTGCTGAAAGTACCTATCAGAGGCAAGACCACCACCAAGGACACTAGACAGACCAGTAGGTTATTGAAGGGCAGACACTAGACAGACCAGTAGGTTATTGAAGGGCAGACACTAGACAGACCAGTAGGTTATTGAAGGGCAGACACTAGACAGACCAGTAGGTTATTGAAGGGCAGACACTAGACAGACCAGTATGTTATTGAAGGGCAGACACTAGACAGACCAGTAGGTTATTGAAGGGCAGACACTAGACAGTCCAGTAGGTTATTGAAGGGCAGACACTAGACAGACCAGTAGGTTATTGAAGGGCAGACACTAGACAGACCAGTAGCTTATTGAAGGGCAGACACTAGACAGACCAGTAGGTTATTGAAGGGCAGACACTAGACAGACCAGTAGGTTATTGAAGGAGCAGACACCTGAGACAGATCCAGTAGGTTATTGAAGAGGCAGACACTAGACAGACCAGTAGGTTATTGAAGGGCAGACACTAGACAGACCAGTAGGTTATTGAAGGGCAGACACTAGACAGACCAGTAGGTTATTGAAGGGCAGACACTAGACAGACCAGTAGCTTATTGAAGGGCAGACACTAGACAGACCAGTATGTTATTGAAGGGCAGACACTAGACAGACCAGTAGGTTATTGAAGGGCAGACACTAGACAGACCAGTAGGTTATTGAAGGGCAGACACTAGACAGACCAGTAGGTTATTGAAGGGCAGACACTAGACAGACCAGTAGGTTATTGAAGAGGCAGACACTAGACAGACCAGTAGGTTATTGAAGGGCAGACACTAGACAGTCCAGTAGCTTATTGAAGGGCAGACACTAGACAGACCAGTAGGTTATTGAAGGGCAGACACTAGACAGACCAGTAGGTTATTGAAGAGCGCAGACACTAGAGCAGACCAGTAGAGTTATTGAAGGGCAGACACTAGACAGACCAGTAGGTTATTGAAGGGCAGACACTAGACAGACCAGTAGGTTATTGAAGGGCAGACACTAGACAGACCAGTAGGTTATTGAAGGGCAGACACTAGACAGACCAGTAGGTTATTGAAGGGCAGACACTAGACAGACCAGTA
>NW_027032404.1:0-4692 GCF_034236695.1 Oncorhynchus nerka
AGACTAGAACCAGGCTATCGCCAGACTAGAGCCAGGCTACCGTCAGACTAGAACCAGGCTACCAGCAGGCTAGAACCAGGCTACCAGCAGGCTAGAACCAGGCTACTGGCAGGCTAGAACCAGGCTACTGCCAGGCTAGAATCAGGTTACCACCAGGCTAGAACCAGGCTAACAGCATGCTAGAACCAGGCTACTACCAGGCTAGAACCAAGCTACCAGCAGGGTAGAACCATGCTACTAGCAGGCTAGAACCAGTCTACCGCCAGGCTGGAACCAGGCTACCAGCAGGCTAGAACCAGGTTACCACCAGACTAGAACCAGACTATCTGCAGACTAGAACCAGGCTACCAGCAGGCTAGAACCAGGCTACCACCAGGCTAGAACCAAGCTACCAGCAGGCTAGAACCATGCTACCAGCAGGCAAGAACCAAGCTACCTGCAGGCTAGAACCAGGCTACCGCCAGATTAGAACTAGGCTACCTGCAGACTGGAACCAGGCTACCTGCAGACTGGAACCAGGCTACCAGCAGACTAGAGCCAAGCTACTGCCAGGCTAGAACCAGGCTACTACCAGGCTAGAACCAAGCTACCAGCAGGCTGGAACCAGGCTACCAGCAGGCTAGAACCAGGTTACCACCAGACTAGAACCAGACTATCTGCAGACTAGAACCAGGCTACCAGCAGACTAGAACCAAGCTACCAGCAGGCTAGAACCATGCTACCAGCAGGCTAGAACCAAGCTACCTGCAGGCTAGAACCAGGCTACCGCCAGATTAGAACTAGGCTACCTGCAGACTGGAACCAGGCTACCAGCAGACTAGAACCAAGCTACTGCCAGGCTAGAACCAGGCTACTACCAGGCTAGAACCAAGCTACCAGCAGGCTATAACCAGTCTACCGCCAGGCTGGAACCAGGCTACCAGCAGGCTAGAACCAGGTTACCACCAGACTAGAACCAGGCTACCTGCAGGCTTAAACCAGGCTACCAGCAGACTAGAAGCCAAGCTACCAGCAGGCTAGAACCAGGCTACCACCAGGCTAGGAACCAAGCTACCAGCAGGCTAGAACCATGCTACCAGCAGGCTAGAACCAAGCTACCTGCCGGCTAGAACCAGGCTACCGCCAGGCTAGAACTAGGTTACCCCCAGACTAGATCCAGGTTACCAGCAGGCTAGAACTAGGTTACCCCCAGACTAGATCCAGGTTACCAGCAGGCTAGAACCAGGCTACCGGCAGACTAGAACCAGGTTACCAGCAGGCTAGAACCAGGCTACCGGCAGACTAGAACCAGGTTACCAGCAGACTAGAACCAGCTTACCGCCCGGCTAGAACCAGGCTACCGGCAGACTAGAACCAGGTTACCAGCAGGCTAGAACTAGCCTACCGCCAGGCTAGAACCAGGCTACCAGCAGGCTAGAACCAGGCTACCAGCAGGCTAGAACCAGGCTACCAGCAGGCTAGAACCAGGTTACCAGCAGGCTAGAACTAGCCTACCGCCCGGCACAGAACCGGGCTACCGGCAGACTAGAACCAGGCTACCCGGCAGGCTAGAACCAGGCTACGGCAGGCTAGAACCAAAGGCTACCAGCAGGCTAGAACCGAATACGGCGAGTAGAACCAGGCGACCGGCAGGCTAGAACCAGGCTACCCGGCAGGCTAGAACCAGGCTACCGGCAGGCTAGAACCAGGCTACCGGCAGGCTAGAACCAGGCTACCGGCAGACTAGAACCAGGCTACCGGCAGGCTAGGAACCAGGCTACCGGCAGGCTAGAACCAGGCTACCGCAGGCTAGAACCAAGCTACTGCTTGGCAGAACCAGGCTACTACCAGGCTAAGAACCAAGCTACCAGCAGGCTGGAACCAGGCTACCCAGCAGGCTAGAACCAGGTTACCACCAGACTAGAACCAGACTATCTGCAGACTAGAACTGGCTACAGCAGACCAGAGCCAAGCTACTGCCAGGCTAGAACCAGGCTACTACCAGGCTAGAACCAAGCTACCAGCAGGCTGGAACCAGGCTACCAGCAGGGCTAGAACCAGGTTACCACCAGACTAGAACCAGACTATCTGCAGACTAGAACCAGGCTACCAGCAGACTAGAACCAAGCTACCAGCAGGCAGAACCAGGCTACCACCAGGCTAGAACAAAGCTACCAGCAGGCTAGAACCATGCTACCCAGCAGGCTAGAACCAAGCTACCTGCAGGCTAGAACCAGGCTACCAGATTAGAGAACTAGGCTACCTGCAGACTGGAACCAGGCTACCAGCAGACTAGAACCAAGCTACTGCCAGGCTAGAACCAGGCTACTACCAGGCTAGAACCAAGCTACCAGCAGGCTATAACCAGTCTACCGCCAGGCTTGAACAGGCTACCAGCAGGCTAGAACCAGGTTACCACCAGACTAGAACCAGGCTACCTGCAGGCTTAAACCAGGCTACCAGCAGACCAGAACCAAGCTACCAGCAGGCTAGAACCAGGGCTACCACCAGGCTAGAACCAAGCTACCAGCAGGCTACAGAACCATGCTGCCAGCAGGCTAGAACCAAGCTACCTGCGCTAGAACCAGGCTACCGCCAGGCTAGAACTAGGTTACCCCCAGACTAGATCCAGGTTACCAGCAGGCTAGAACTAGGTTACCCCAGACTAGATCCAGGTTACCAGCAGGCTAGGAACCAGGCTACCGGCAGACTAAGAACCAGGTTACCAGCAGGCTAGAACCAGGCTATGGGCAGACTAGAACCAGGTTACCAGCAGGCTAGGAACTAGCTTGCCCGCCCGGCTAGAACCAGGCTACCGGCAGACTAGAACCAGGTTACCAGCAGGCTAGAACTAGCCTACCGCCAGGCTAGAACCAGGCTACCAGCAGGCTAGAACCAGGCTACCAGCAGGCTAGAACCAGGTTACCAGCAGGCTAGAATCCAGCCTACCGCCCGGCTAGAACCAGGCTACCGGCAGACTAGAACCAGGCTACCGGCAGGCTAGAACCAGGCTACCAGCAGGCTAGAACCAGGCTACCAGCAGGCTAGAACCAGGCTACCCAGCAGGCTAGAACCAGGCGACCAGCAGGCTAGAACCAGGCGACCAGCAGGCTAGAACCAGGCTACCGGCAGGCTAGAACCAGGCGACCGGCAGGCTAGAACCAGGCTACCGGCAGGCTAGAACCAGGCTACCGGCAGGCTAGAACCAGGCTACCGGGCAGACTAGAACCAGGCTACCGGCAGACTAGAACCAGGCTACCGGCAGGCTGGGAACCAGGCTACCGGCAGGCTAGAACCAGGCTACCGGCAGGCTAGAACCAGGCTACCGGCAGGCTAGGAACCAGGCTACCGGCAGGCTAGAACCAGGCTACCGCCAGGCTAGAACCAGGCTACCAGCAGGCTAGAACCAGGCTAGAACCAGGCTACAGCATCTTCCGGAAACATTGGAGGATACATTGTCAACATATATACAGCACCATAGTGTCATCAGAGAAACACGGAAGATTCAATAATGTTGTTTCAAATGCTTTTATTTCTATGTTTCAATCCAAAGTGATACAGAAAACCACATTGTTCTGTACTACAAAATATTTATTTCATCTAAATCCGATAAGGCAATAAGACATGAGAAGCCGTGAATTATTGTGAATAACACACGGCTGATGATTTGAATGAACAGGACACTGGATAATGTGTCAGATTGTATTGTAGACATCTTCACCTTTACTCTCCTCCTCCTGTGACTTGATGTCTTCCTCTCAGCAGCCGTAGAGTCTGATCCTCAGGGTGGTAATGGTGGTTGTCCCTGTCTCTGGCCGATGGACACGTCAGGGTTGGGGATGGGGGTGATGGTGTCCATCCCGTTGATAGAGAAGGCTGTTTTTCCATAGTGCATGACAGAGCTGTAGTCATAGGGAGTGTTCAGGTTGTTGGTGTTTTGTTTATCGATTATTGGCCATGTAAGAGTCGATGTTACTCCAGTTGATGGTGACGTACTGGTCACGGTCGCTCTGGTTTGTTCGTGCTGGAATCCCAGAGCGTGGAGGGTCTCGTGCTGAATGATGCCGAGAAACATGCAGCCAACGCTGTTAACAGAGACCGTCTGTTTCCCTCCAATTCTCCCGAGAGAAGAGTAGCAGCCGCTCAAACTCTCAAAGCTGATGTAGTCTTTCTGGTTGCCACGTGGCACAAAGCGAATGCAGGTCTTGCTGTGGAACGACTGGACGGCGTGCTCAATCTCCTTCATGTCGGAGGGAGTGAATCTGCTGTCTTCTATTGTGTAGGGCACTTCAATGTATCCGCTAGAGGCTTTCTTCCACAGGCAGCTGTTTCCTCCTTGCATGCACTGCATGGCGTTTCTGGTTCTTGGTACCACCAGGTCTCCCTCCATCAGCATCTCATCAGAGCCGTTATTAGCGGTCAGAATTCTCTCAGTGATGTCTACAGCCATTTGGGCCTGAGAGAGGCCCAGTACCAGCAGCAGGATGGTGAGAGAGGGGCTTTGCTCCATCTTCAGTGTGTGGACAGATTCTGGATGGCTCCTTTGGATCTGGCAGTGGACAGACTGGATGGCTCCTTGGATCTGGCAGTGGACCGACTCTGGATGGCTCCTTGGATCTGGCAGTGGACAGACTCTGGATGGCTCCTTGGATCTGGCAGTGGACAGACTCTGGATGGCTCCTTGGATCTGGCAGTGGACAGATTCTGGATGGC
>NW_027032405.1:0-4693 GCF_034236695.1 Oncorhynchus nerka
GGGGGAGAAGAGAGAGGGAGAAGAGGAGAAGCATGAGAGGGAGAAGAGGAGAACAGAGAGGGAGAAGAGGAGAACAGAGAGGGGAGAAGAGGAGAAACAGAGAGGGAGAAGAGGAGAACAGAGAGGGAGAAGAGGGAGAAGAGGAGGGGAGAGAAGAGTAGAGGGGGAGAAGAGTAGAGGGGGAGAAGAGGGAAAGGGAGAGAAGAGGAGAGGGGGAGGAGAAGAGAGGGAGGTGGAGAAGACTAGAAGAGAGGGGAGGGGAGAAGACGAGAGAGAGAAGAGGATAAGAGGGCAAGGGGGAGAGGAGAGTGGAGAAGAGAAGGGGAGAAGAGAGGGGAGAAGGTGGAGAGGAAGAGGAGAAGAGAGGTGGGAGAAGAGGAGAGGAGAGGGGAGGAGAAGAGATGGGGAGAGCAGAGGGGTGAGAAGAGGTGAGGGGGAAGAGGTGGGAGAAGAGAAGAGGACAGGGGGAGAAGAGGGAGAGAGAGGGAGGGGGAAGAGAGTGTGGGAGAAGAGAAGAGGAGAGGGGAGAAGAGTGAAAGGGGAGGGGGAAGAGAGGGGGAGAAGAGAAGGAAGAGAGGAGGAGAGGAGGAGAGGGGGAGGGGAGAAGAGGAGGTGGAGAAGAGAGTGGAGAGCAGGGAGGAGAAATGGAGAGGGGGAGAAGAGCAAGGAGGGGTGAGAAGGGGAGAAGGGAGGGGTAGAATTGGGGAGAAGAGGGGAGAGAGAGAGGAGAGAAGGGGGAGTTGGAGGAGAAGAGGTGGTAAAACGGAGGGAAGGGGGAGAAGAGTGAGAGGGGGGAGAAGATGAAGAGAAAGGGGGAGAAGAGATAGAGGTGGGAGGAGAGGAGAGGGTAGGGAGGGAGAGGAGGAGGAGAGGGGAGGAGAAGGGGGAGAAGAGTGGGGGAGAAGGGGGAGAAGAGAGGGGAGAGTAGGGAGAGGTGAGGGAGTGGGAGGAGAGGAGAGGGGAGGAGAAGAGGAAGGGGAGGAAGAGAGGTAGGAGAATGAGGAGAAGAGGAGGGGAGAAGGGGGAGAAGAGGAGAGGGGAGAAGATGAAGAGAGAGGGGGAGAAGAGGGGTGGGTGAAGAGTACAGGGGAGAAGAGGGGGTGGGTGAAGTGGAGAGGGGGAGAGAGTGGGTGGGTGAAGAGGAGAGTGGGGAGAAGAGGGGTGGGTGAAGAGAAGGAGAGGAGAGGAGTAGAGAGGGGGAAGGGTAGGAGAGAGGGCGAGGAGAGGGGGAGAAGAGGAGAAGAGGAGGGGAGAAGAGAAGGGAGAAGAATAGAGGTGGGAGGAGAGGGTAGGAGAGGGGCGAGGAGAGGAGAGGAGAAGAGGAGGGGGAGAAGAGTGGGGAGAAGGGGGAGAAGAGGAGAAGAGAGGGAGAGTAGTAGAGGTGGGAGGAGAGTGGAGGAGAGGGGCGAGGAGAGGAGAGGGGAGGAGAAGAGGAGGGGAGAAGGGGAGAAGAGAGGTAGGAGAATGAGGAGGGAGAAGGGGGAGAAGAGTAGAGGGGGAGAAGAGGGGTGGGTGAAGAGTACAGGGGAGAAGAGGGGTGGGTGAAGTGGAGAGGGGAGAGAGTGGGTGGGTGAAGAGGAGAGTGGGGAGAAGAGGGGTGGGTGAAGAGAAGGGAGAGGAGTAGAGAGGGGAGAGGGTAGGAGAGGAGAAGAGATGGAGAGAAGAGGAGAAGAGAGGGGTTGAAGAGGAGAGGAGAGGGGGAGAAGAGGGGAGAAGAGTAGAGGTGGGAGGAGAGGGTAGGAGACGAGAAGAGAGGGGTTGAAGAGGAGAGGAGAGGGGGAGAAGAGGAGAAGAGGAGGGGAGAAGAGAAGGGAGAAGAATAGAGGTGGGAGGAGAGGGTAGGAGAGGGGCGAGGAGAGGGGGAGGAGGGGAGAAGAGAAGGAGAAGAATAGAGGTGGGAGGAGAGGGTAGGAGAGGGCGAGGAGAGGAGAAGAGGAGGGGAGAAGGGGAGAAGGGGAGAAGAGTGGGGAGAAGGGGAGAAGAGGAGAAGAGAGGGGAGAGTAGTAGAGGTGGGAGGAGATTGGAGGAGAGGGGCGAGGAGAGGAGAGGGGAGGAGAGGAGAAGAGGGGGAGAAGGGGAGAGGAGAGGTAGGAGAATGAGGAGAAGAGGAGGGGAGAAGGGAGTAGAGGGTAGGAGAGGAGAAGAGAGGGGAGAAGAGGAGAAGAGAGGGGTTGAAGAGGAGAGGAGAGGGGGAGAAGAGTAGAGGTGGGAGGAGAGGGGAGGAGAGGGGCGAGGAGTGGAGAGGGGAGGAGAGGAGAGGGGGAGAAGAGGGGTGGGTGAAGAGGAGAGGGGTTGGAAGAGGAGAGGAGGGGGGAGAAGAGGAGAAAAGAGGGGTTGAAGAGGAGGAGAGAGGGGGTGAAGAGGAGAGGGGAGAAGAGTAGAGGTGGGAGGAGAGGAGAAGAGAGGGGAGTTCATTAACTCAATTCTATTGACAATGTTTGTCTATGGAGATTGCATGGCTGAGTGCTTGATTTTATACATCTGTCAGGAAGGGGTGTAGCTGAAATAGAGTCCACTAATTTGAAGGGGTGTCCACATACTTTTGTATATATAGTGTATGTACACGTTGTTGCACCATACCAACGATAAGCCTGTCTTCCCCATCACATCATGAAAGGTCATGTTGATGTTCATTTAACCTCTGCCTCTCTCTTCCTCTGACTCCTCCCTTTCTCCTGTCTCTCTCTTTCTCCTCAGATCTCCAGGCTCAAAGCGTCAGTCCACCAGGTAGGTAGAGTATAAATCTACAGTGATTATAGCAGTTCAATATTAGTCAACTTTATTATCCCACATGGAGAAATTCATGTGTCCATACAAACCATTCTAAACCCCAATAACAAGTAGTGTTTTATGGAACTACTAATACTTGTCAACCACAAAGCATCACTGCTGTTAGAATAACAGAATCACTGTCATCATCTGTCCTCACCACTGTGTTTTCCTCTCTGCTGTTTACAGCTGAAGACTCAGTCAGACTGGTGAATGGGACCACTTCCTGTTCTGGGACAGTGGAAGTCTTCTATGAAGGAGAGTGGTTGGGTCTATGTTCTAGTTGGTTGTGGGACATGATGAGAGATACTAATGTTGTGTGTAGAGAGCTGGACTGTGGGAATCCTGTAGCTGAATCTGGAGGACCTCTGATTGAAGATGGAAGAAGAGGAGTCAGACTATTGAGATGTAGTGGACATGAGTCTTCTATTAGACAGTGTAACATCATAGGAGGACCTGGTTTCTGTTTTGGTGAATATTATCATCATGTGATCTGTTCAGGTAAGAGACTGGTCATATTGAGAGATTTATTTATACATTATACAATATTACCATGTATCATGTTTTATGTGTTTTTATTTCATTTAAATAGAGGGAGAGATGTCAGATGTATTTAAACATTATATTTGTGTTTGTCATATTGGTTTATGGGAGATGTTCATGGGCAGATCATTGTAGTTCAGATGGTACTGAAGTGAAGCTGCCTGATGGATGTCCAGCTGTTTATTTTCTATAAAGTGAAGTGAACTTATTCCTGTCTCCTGCCTGCATTATTCCCAACCCGATCCTGAGTGACTAAGAACCCATTTCTACCTCTTACAGTATCAAACATAGCAAACTACAATCTTTTATCCAACATATTTGTGTTTAGTCCTTGACAGTGTCATCAACAAAACTGATTGAATGTTCAACCAACTCTTTTTCTCCAGAGTCTGTGCGGCTTGTGGATGGAGCTGGTCTCTGCTCTGGGAGAGTGGAGGTGAAGTCCAATCAGTCCTGGGCCTCAGTGTGTGAAGCTGACTTTGACCGGCAGGATGCAGAGGTAGTCTGTAGGGATGTTGGCTGTGGGGCTCCTGCAGCTCTACAGGGGGGGGGCTCTATGGAGAAGGTGAGGGTCAGACCTGGGATAAAGAGTTCCAGTGTAAAGGCAAAGAGTCCCTTCTCCTGGACTGTGACACCTCAGACAGAGAGAACAACACCTGCCTACCTGGTAATGCTGTTGGACTCACCTGCTCAGGTAAGAAACAGTTTGTCACTCAATCAACATTGTTTCTCATCTGGAGTGAAGAATATGAGAGACAACATAGGTGTGTTTTAGTGAGAAAATAGTAAGATTACTGTCTCTCTCTTTTCTTTTCTCAGAGCCTGATGATGTGAGGCTGGTGGGAGGAGGCAGTCGCTGTGCTGGTAGAGTGGAGTGGTACGACCAGGGAGAGTGGAGGACTGTGGGAGCTGAGGACGAGGACCAGGAGAATGTAGCTGCAGTAGTGTGTAGACAGTTGGGTTGTGGTTCCACTGTTTCAGCACTACCTGGATACACCACTAGAGGGTTTGGAGTTTTCTGTGATGGGGATGAGTCTTCACTGAGGAAGTGTAGAAGATCGTATGATCTCCGTCCTGGACTCACAGTGATCTGCTCAGGTCATAACAATAGATTATAATTACATTCAACTGATTTCCTTCATTCATACAACTTCCTCTGCACCTCTCATGATGACTGTTTAACTTGTCAGTCTGCTTTACTAAATAGATCACTCAGTCAAGTAGAAATCAAATACAACTTAAATATCCCAGAATGCTTTGTAATGTTGAGTGTTATCTCAGTGAACGCCTCTACTCACTACCACTGTCACAAAGAGAGAATGAGGGAGGAGGAGAGGAAGAGGGAGATATGGGAGAGATCAATATATTTTCATCACTGACT
>NW_027032406.1:0-4697 GCF_034236695.1 Oncorhynchus nerka
ATGTTCCACACTGTAGCGGCAAGCAGAAGAACAGACATTCTTTGAGTGAAACACCTGAACTCACACACACACACACACACACACACACACACACACACACACACACACACACACACACACACACACACCTTTGTCCAAGTGGTGGTCAGAATGTTTGTCTTAACGAGCCTGAGAAGTCCACCATGAATACATGAACATTATATGAACATAAACCAAAGCCATAAACCCTACATACATGTTTCATATTAGGTGACAGAACAGAATGTCACCTTTTATTTCAGGGTATTCATACATATCATATCTGTTCTGACCTCTGAACTTCCGGCGCCGACAGAGATGGCCGCCTCGCTTCGCGTTCCTAGGAAACTATGCAGTTTTTTGTTTTTTTACGTGTTATTTCGTACATTAGTACCCCAGGTCATCTTAGGTTTCATTACATACAGTCGAGAAGAACTACTGAATATAAGATCAGCGTCAACTCACCATCAGTACGACCAAGAATATGTTTTCCGCGACGCGGATCCTGTGTTCTGCCTTACAAACAGGACAACGGAATGGATCGCATGCAGCGACCCAAGGAAACGACTCCGAAAAAGAGGGAAACGTAGCGGTCTTCTGGTCAGACTCCGGACAAGGGCACATCAGCGCACCACTCCCCAGCATTCTTCTTGCCAATGTCCAGTCTCTTGACAACAAGGTTGATGAAATCCGAGCAAGGGTAGCATTCCAGAGGGACATCAGAGACTGCAACGTTCTCTGCTTCACGAAAACATGGCTTACTGGGAAGACGCTATCCGATGCGGTGCAGCCAACGGGTTTCTCCACGCATCGCGCCGACAGAAACAAACATCTTTCTGGTAAGAAGAGTGGCGAGGGCGTATGCCTCATGACTAACGAGACATGGTGTGATGAAGGAAACATACAGGAACTCAAATCCTTCTGTTCACCTGATTTAGAATTCCTCACAATCAAATGTAGACCGCATTATCTTCCAAGAGAATTCTCTTCGATTATAATCACAGCCGTATATATCCCCCCCCAAGCAGACACATCGATGGCTCTGAACGAACTTTATTTAACTCTTTGCAAACTGGAAACCATTTATCCGGAGGCTGCATTCATTGTAGCTGGGGATTTTAACAAAGCTAATCTGAAAACAAGACTCCCTAAATTTTATCAGCATATCGATTGCGCAACCAGGGGTGGTAAAACCTTGGATCATTGTTACTCTAACTTCCGCGACGCATATAAGGCCCTACGCCGCCCCCGTTTCGGAAAAGCTGACCACGACTCCATTTTGTTGATCCCTGCCTACAGGCAGAAACTTAAACAAGAGGCTCCCACGCTGAGGTCTGTCCAACGCTGGTCAGACCAAGCTGACTCCACACTCCAAGACTGCTTCCATCATGTGGACTGGGACATGTTTCGTATTGCGTCAGATAAAAATATTGACAAATACGCTGATTCGGTGTGCGAGTTCATTAGAACGTGCGTTGAAGATGTTGTTCCAATAGCAACGATAAAAACATTCCCTAACCAGAAACCGTGGATTGATGGCAGCATTCGCGTGAAACTGAAAGTGTGAACCACTGCTTTTAATCAGGGCAAGGTGTCTGGCAACATGACCTAATACAAACAGTGCAGCTATTCCCTCCGCAAGGCTATTAAACAAGCTAAGCGTCAGTACAGAGACAAAGTAGAATCTCAATTCAACGGCTCAGACACAAGATGCATGTGGCAGGGTCTACAGTCAATCACGGACTACAAGAAGAAACCCAGCCCAGTCACCGACCAGGATGTCTTGCTCCCAGGCAGACTAAATAACTTTTTTGCCCGCTTTGAGGACAATACAGTGCCACTGACACGGCCTGCAACGAAAACATGCGGTCTCTCCTTCACTGCAGCCGAGGTGAGTAAGACATTTAAACGTGTTAACCCTCGCAAGGCTGCAGGCCCAGACGGCATCCCCAGCCGCGCCCTCAGAGCATGCGCAGACCAGCTGGCCGGTGTGTTTACGGACATATTCAATCAATCCCTATACCAGTCTGCTGTTCCCACATGCTTCAAGAGGGCCACCATTGTTCCTGTTCCCAAGAAAGCTAAGGTAACTGAGCTAAACGACTACCGCCCCGTAGCACTCACTTCCGTCATCATGAAGTGCTTTGAGAGACTAGTCAAGGACCATATCACCTCCACCCTACCTGACACCCTAGACCCACTCCAATTTGCTCTCCGCCCAAATAGGTCCACAGACGATGCAATCTCAACCACACTGCACACTGCCCTAACCCACCTGGACAAGAGGAATACCTATGTGAGAATGCTGTTCATCGACTACAGCTCGGCATTCAACACCATAGTACCCTCCAAGCTCGTCATCAAGCTCGAGACCCTGGGTCTCGACCCCGCCCTGTGCAACTGGGTACTGGACTTCCTGACGGGCCGCCCCCAGGTGGTGAGGGTAGGCAACAACATCTCCTCCCCGCTGATCCTCAACACGGGGCCCCACAAGGGTGCGTTCTGAGCCCTCTCCTGTACTCCCTGTTCACCCACGACTGCGTGGCCATGCACGCCTCTAACTCAATCATCAAGTTTTGCGGACGACACAACAGTGGTAGGCTTGATTACCAACAACGACGAGACGGCCTACAGGGAGGAGGTGAGGGCCCTCGGAGTGTGGTGTCAGGAAAATAACCTCACACTCAACGTCAACAAAACTAAGGAGATGATTGTGGACTTCAGGAAACAGCAGAGGAACACCCCCTATCCACATCGATGGAACAGTAGTGGAGAGGGTAGCAAGTTTTAAGTTCCTCGGCATACACATCACAGACAAACTGAATTGGTCCACTCACACTGACAGCGTCGTGAAGAAGGCGCAGCAGCGCCTCTTCAACCTCAGGAGGCTGAAGAAATTCGGCTTGTCACCAAAAGCACTCACAAACTTCTACAGATGCACAATCGAGAACATCCTGGCGGGCTGTATCACCGCCTGGTACGGCAACTGCTCCGCCCTCAACCGTAAGGCTCTCCAGAGGGTAGTGAGGTCTGCACAACGCATCACCGGGGGCAAACTACCTGCCCTCCAGGACACCTACACCACCCGATGTTACAGGAAGGCCATAAAGATCATCAAGGACATCAACCACCCGAACCACTGCCTGTTCACCCCGCTATCATCCAGAAGGCGAGGTCAGTACAGGTGCATCAAAGCTGGGACCGAGAGACTGAAAAACAGCTTCTATCTCAAGGCCATCAGACTGTTAAACAGCCACCACTAACATTGAGTGGCTGCTGCCAACACACTGTCATTGACACTGACCCAACTCCAGCCTCTTTAATAATGGGAATTGATGGGAAATGATGTAAATATATCACTAGCCACTTTAAACAATGCTACCTTATATAATGTTACTTACCCTACATTATTCATCTCATATGCATACGTATATACTGTACTCTACATCATCGACTGCATCCTTATGTAATACATGTATCACTAGCCACTTTAACTATGCACTTTGTTTACTTTGTCTACATACTCATCTCATATGTATATACTGTACTCGATACCATCTACTGTATGCTGCTCTGTACCATCACTCATTCATATATCCTTATGTACATATTCCTTATCCCCTTACACTGTGTATAAGACAGTAGTTTTGGAATTGTTAGTTAGATTACTTGTTGGTTATCACTGCATTGTCGGAACTAGAAGCACAAGCATTTCGCTACACTCGCATTAACATCTGCTAACCATGTGTATGTGACAAATAAAATTAGATTTGATTTGATTTGATTCGATTTGTTTAACCATTTAGAAATGAAAGCACTTTGTGTATATAGTTCTCCAATTTGAACAAGTCCTAATTATTTGGACAAATTCACTTATATTATATTAAAGTAGTCATAAGTTTAGTATTTAGTCCCATATTCCATGCCTACAGTGATTACATCAAGATTGTGATTCTACTAACTTGTTAAATGCATTTGCAGTTTGTCTTGGTTGTGTTTTAGATGTTTTCCTAATAGAAACTGAATGGTGAATAATGTCCTGTCATTTTGGAGTCACTTCACTTGTATTGTCAGTAAGAATAGAAGATGTTTCCGAACACTTCTACATTCATGTGGATGCTACTATGATGATGAATAATTATGAATGAATCGTGAATGATGATGAATGAGAAAGTTACAGAGGCACAAAGATCAGACCCCTCTGTTATTGGTAATGGTGAGAGGTTAGCATGTTTTGTTGTAGTCTCTGTTATTGGTAATGGTGAGAGGTTCGCATGGTTTGTTGTAGTCTCTGTTATTGGTAATGGTGAGAGGTTAGCATGTTTTGTTGTAGCCTCTGTTATTGGTAATGGTGAGAGGTTAGCATGTTTTGTTGTAGTCTCTGTTATTGGTAATGGTGAGAGGTTAGCATGTTTTGTTGTAGTCTCTGTTATTGGTAATGGTGAAAGGTTAGCATGTTTTGTTGTAGTCTCTGTTATTGGTAATGGAGAGAGATTAGCATGTTTTGTTGTAGCCTCTGTAACTACGTCATTCATATCTCAGGGCCAGAGACCATAAGGAATACCAGTCGTGAGTCAATGTGCAGGGTACCAGGTAGTTGAGGTAATAATGAGACTATAAGGAGTACCAGTACTGAGTCAATGTGCAGGGTACCAGGTAGTTGAGTTAATAATGAGACT
>NW_027032407.1:0-4698 GCF_034236695.1 Oncorhynchus nerka
AGTACGGTTACTGCTGCTATCATAGATTTGTGTATGATTACTGTGTTATAGTACGGTTACTGCTGCTATTATAGATTTGTGTATGATTACTGTGTTATAGTACGGTTACTGCTGCTATCATAGATTTGTGTATGATTACTGTGTTATAGTACGGTTACTGCTGCTATCATAGATTTGTGTATGATTACTGTGTTATAGTACGGTTACTGCTGCTATCATAGATTTGTGTATGATTACTGTGTTATAGTACGGTTACTGCTGCTATCATAGATTTGTGTATGATTACTGTGTTATAGTACGGTTACTGCTGCTATCATAGATTTGTGTATGATTACTGTGTTATAGTACGGTTACTGCTGCTATCATAGATTTGTGTATGATTACTGTGTTATAGTACGGTTACTGCTGCTATCATAGATTTGTGTATGATTACTGTGTTATAGTACGGTTACTGCTGCTATCATAGATTTGTGTATGATTACTGTGTTATAGTACGGTTACTGCTATCATAGGTGTGTATGATTACTGTGTTATAAATACAGTTCTACTGCTATCATAGATTTGTGTATGATTACTGTATGAATGCGGTTACTGCTGCTATCTGGATTTGTGTATGATTGCTGTGTTGTAGTGCGATTTACTGCTGCGCTATCATAGATTTGTATGATTACTGTGTTATAGTCTGATTCTGCTGCTATCATAGATTTGTGTGGGTTACTTGTTATAGTACGGTTACTGCTGCTATCATAGATTTTAGTGTATGATTACTGTGTTATATGAAATCACGTTGCACCAACATATCATGGATTTGTGTATGATTACTGTGTTATAGTACGGTTACTGCTGCTATCATAGATTTATTGTATGATTACTGTGTTATAGTCACAGTTACTGCTGCTATCATAGATTTGTGTATGATTACTGTGTTACAACGGTTACTGCTGCTATTATAGATTTGTATGATTACTGTGTTATAATACGGTTACTGCTGCTATCATAGATTTGTGTATGATTACTGTGTTATATTACGGTTACTGCTGCTATCATAGATTTGTGTATGATTACTGTGTTATAGTACGGTTACTGCTGCTATCATAGATTTGTGTATAGTTACTGTGTTATAGTACGGTTACTGCTGCTATCATAGATTTGTGTATGATTACTGTGTTATAGTACTGTTACTGCTGCTATCATAGATTTGTGTATGATTACTGTGTTAGTACGGTTACTGCTGCTATCATAGATTTGTGTATGATTACTGTGTTATAGTACGGTTACTGCTGCTATTATAGATTTGTGTATGATTACTGTGTTATGAAATACGGTTACTGCTATCATAGATTTGTGTATGATTATTACCTGTGTTATAGTACGGTTACTGCTGCTATCATAGATTTGTGTATGATTACTGTGTTATAGTACGGTTACTGCTGCTATCATAGATTTGTGTATGATTACTGTGTTATAGTACGGTTACTGCTGCTATCATAGATTTGTGTATGATTACTGTGTTATATTACGGTTACTGCTTGCTATCATAGATTTGTGTATGATTACTGTGTTTATGATGTACGGTTACTGCTGCTATCATAGATTTGTATATGATTACTGTGTTATAGATACGGTTACTGCTGCTATCATAGATTTGTGTATGATTACTGTGTTATGAAGTACGATTTACTGCTGCTATCATAGATTTTGTATGATTACTGTGTTATAGTACGGTTACTGCTGCTATCATAGATTTGTGTATGATTACTGTGTTATAATCAGTTACTGCTGCTATCATAGATTTGTGTATGATTACTGTGTTATAGTACGGTTACTGCTGCTATCATAGATTTGTGTATGATTACTGTGTTATAGTACGGTTACTGCTGCAATCATATATTTGTGTATGATTACTGTGTTATAGTACGGTTACTGCTGCTATCATAGATTTGTGTATGATTACTGTGTTATATTACGGTTACTGCTGCTATCATAGATTTGTGTATGATTACTGTGTTATGAATACGGTTACTGCTGCTATCATAGATTTGTGTATGATTACTGTGTTATAGTACGGTTACTGCTGCTATCATAGATTTGTGTATGATTACTGTGTTATAGTACGGTTACTGCTGCTATCATAGATTTGTGTATGATTACTGTGTTATAGTACGGTTACTGCTGCTATCATAGATTTGTGTATGATTACTGTGTTATGAAATACGGTTACTGCTGCTATCATAGATTTGTGTTTAGGGTTACTGTGTTATAGATACGGTTACTGCTGCTATCATAGATTTGTGTATGATTACTGTGTTATAGTACGGTTACTGCTGCTATCATAGATTTGTGTATGATTACTGTGTTATAGTACGGTTGCTGCTGCTATCATAGATTTGTGTATGATTGCTGTGTTATAGTACGGTTACTGCTGCTATCATAGATTTGTGTATGATTGCTGTGTTATAGTACGGTTACTGCTGCTATCATAGATTTGTGTATGATTACTGTGTTATAGTCACGGTTACTGCTGCTATCATAGATTTGTGTATGATTACTGTGTTATGGTACGGTTACTGCTGCTATCTGGGTGTGTATGATTGCTGTGGTATAGTACGGTTACTGCTGCTATATAGTACGGTTACTGCTGCTATCATAGATTTGTGTATGATTACTGTGTTATAGTACGGTTACTGCTGCTATCATAGATTTGTGTTATGATTACTGTGTTATAGTACGGTTACTGCTGCTATCATAGATTTGTGTATGATTACTGTGTTATAGTACGGTTACTGCTGCTATCATAGATTTGTGTATGATTACTGTGTTATAGTACGGTTACTGCTGCTATCATAGATTTGTGTATGGTTACTGTGTTATAGTACGGTTACTGCTGCTATCATAGATTTGTGTATGATTACTGTGTTATAGTACGGTTACTGCTGCTATCATAGATTTGTGTATGATTACTGTGTTATAGTACGGTTACTGCTGCTATCATAGATTTGTGTATGATTACTGTGTTATAGTACGGTTACTGCTGCTATCATAGATTTGTGTATGATTACTGTGTTATAGTACGGTTACTGCTGCTATCATAGATTTGTGTATGATTACTGTGTTATATTACGGTTACTGCTGCTATCATAGATTTGTGTATGATTACTGTGTTATAGTACGGTTACTGCTGCTATCATAGATTTGTGTATGATTACTGTGTTATAGTACGGTTACTGCTGCTATCATAGATTTGTGTATGATTACTGTGTTATAGTACGGTTACTGCTGCTATCATAGATTTGTGTATGATTACTGTGTTATAGTACGGTTACTGCTGCTATCATAGATTTGTGTATGATTACTGTGTTATGAGTACGGTTACTGCTGCTATCATAGATTTGTGTATGATTACTGTGTTATAGTACGGTTACTGCTGCTATCATAGATTTGTGTATGATTACTGTGTTATAGAATCACGGTTACTGCTGCTATCATAGATTTGTGTATGATTACTGTGTTATAGTACGGTTACTGCTGCTATCATAGATTTGTGTATGATTACTGTGTTATAGTACGGTTACTGCTGCTATCATAGATTTGTGTATGATTACTGTGTTATAGATACGGTTACTGCTGCTATCATAGATTTGTGTATGATTACTGTGTTATATTACGGTTACTGCTGCTATCATAGATTTGTGTATGATTACTGTGTTATAGAATCGGTTACTGCTGCTATCATAGATTTGTGTATGATTACTGTGTTATGGTACGGTTACTGCTGCTATCATAGATTTGTGTATGATTACTGTGTTATAGTACGGTTACTGCTGCTATCATAGATTTGTGTAGGGTTACTGTGTTATAGTACGGTTACTGCTGCTATCATAGATTTGTGTATGATTACTGTGTTATAGTACGGTTACTGCTGCTATCATAGATTTGTGTATGATTACTGTGTTATAGTGCTGGTTTACTGCTGCTATCATAGATTTGTGTATGATTACTGTGTTATGAATGCGGTTACTGCTGCTATCATAGATTTGTGTATGATTACTGTGTTATAGTACGGTTACTGCTGCTATCATAGATTTGTGTATGATTACTGTGTTATAATGCAGTTACTGCTGCTATCATAGATTTGTGTATGATTACTGTGTTATAGTACGGTTACTGCTGCTATCATAGATTTGTGTATGATTACTGTGTTATAGTACGGTTACTGCTGCTATCATAGATTTGTGTATGATTACTGTGTTATAGTACGGTTACTGCTGCTATCATAGATTTGTGTATGATTACTGTGTTATAGATACGGTTACTGCTGCTATCATAGATTTGTGTATGATTACTGTGTTATAGAATACGGTTACTGCTGCTATCATAGATTTGTGTATGATTACTGTGTTATAAATGCGGTTACTGCTGCTATCATAGATTTGTGTATGATTACTGTGTTATAATACGGTTACTGCTGCTATCATAGATTTGTGTATGATTACTGTGTTATAGATACGGTTACTGCTGCTATCATAGATTTGTGTATGATTACTGTGTTATAGTACGGTTACTGCTGCTATCATAGATTTGTGTATGATTACTGTGTTATAAAGTACGGTTACTGCTGCTATCATAGATTTTTGTAGGGTTACTGTGTTATAGTACGGTTACTGCTGCTATCATAGATTTGTGTATGATTACTGTGTT
>NW_027032408.1:0-4699 GCF_034236695.1 Oncorhynchus nerka
CTCTCCTTGTAGAGCACTGTCTGGAGAACACCCAGCATACTCTCCCTTGTGGAGCACTGTCTGGAGAACACCAGCATACTCTCCCTTGTGGAGCACTGTCTGGAGAACACCAGCATACTCTCCCTTGTGGAGCACTGTCTGGAGAACACCAGCATACTCTCCCTTGTAGAGCACTGTCTGGAGACATTACTGTGTCTCTGTCGGTAGATACCAGCATACTCTCCCTTGTGGAGCACTGTCTGGAGAACACCAGCATACTCTCCCTTGTGGAGCACTGTCTGGAGAACACCAGCATACTCTCCCTTGTGGAGCACTGTCTGGAGAACACCAGCATACTCTCCCTTGTGGAGCACTGTCTGAAGAACACCAGCATACTCTCCCTTGTGGAGCACTGTCTGGAGAACACCAGCATACTCTCCTTTGTGGAGCACTGTCTGGAGAACACCAGCATACTCTCCCTTGTGGAGCACTGTCTGGAGAACACCAGCATACTCTCCCTTGTGGAGCACTGTCTGGAGAACACCAGCATACTCTCCCTTGTGGAGCACTGTCTGGAGAACACCAGCATACTCTCCCTTGTGGAGCACTGTCTGGAGAACACCAGCATACTCTCCCTTGTGGAGCACTGTCTGGAAAACACCAGCATACTCTCCCTTGTAGAGCACTGTCTGGAGAACACCAGCATACTCTCCCTTGTGGAGTACTGTCTGGAGACATTACTGTGTCTCTGTCGGTAGATACCAGCATACTCTCCATTGTGGAGCACTGTTTGAAGACATTACTGTGTCTCTGTAGGTATATTTATCTGCTGTAGTTCTGTTTATAGCCACAAGGGCGCACCATGGTACAACTATTTGTTTTAGTTTATATGAGACGGGTGGATTCCGTAAAATTGTGTGTGTGTGTGTGTGTGTGTGTGTGTGTGTGTGTGTGTGTGTGTGTGTGTGTGTGTGTGTGTGTGCAGGTGGGAGTCTGAGTCTGGAGGAGGTGCGGCTAAAGCAGCAGCAGGAAATGCAGACCAGGAGGAAGCAGAGACAGGTGAGACACACACACACATGCACCCACACACACACACACTGAGTGGGAGATATTGTCAAGATATTGGATGTGATGATAATAGAGTGGATCTGTTCATATATATTCTTTATATATTGTTTCAGATGAAGAAATATATGTTTGAGACGTCACCCGTGGTGTTGGGATGAAGACTGAGCCACAGAGAGACAGGAAGCTGAAGTTATCATTACAATACAGGCGCATCATCATCATGTGAATGATGCTTGTTGCCTGTATGTCTAAGTCCAGCACTGGGATCACACATTGTCTAAGTCCAGCACTGGGATCACACATTGTCTAAGTCCAGCACTGGGATCACATTGTCTAAGTCCAGCACTGGGATCACACATTGTCTAAGTCCAGCACTGGGATCACACATTGTCTAAGTCCAGCACTGGGATCACACATTGTCTAAGTCCAGCACTGGGATCACACATTGTCTAAGTCCAGCACTGGGATCACACATTGTCTAAGTCCAGCACTGGGATCACACATTGTCTAAGTCCAGCACTGGGATCACACATTGTCTAAGTCCAGCACTGGGATCACACAGTCTAAGTCCAGCATTGGGATCACACATTGTCTAAGTCAGCACTGGGATCAAACATTGTCTAAGTCCAGCACTGGATCACACATTGTCTAAGTCCAGCACTGGGATCACACATTGTCTAAGTCCAGCACTGGGATCACACATTGTTAAGTCCAGCACTGGGATCACACATTGTCTAAGTCCAGCACTGGGATCACATTGTCTAAGTCCTTTTGGGATCACACATTGTCTAAGCCGAGCACTGGGATCACACATTGTCTAAGTCCAGCACTGGGATCACACATTGTCTAAGTCCAGCACTGGGATCACACATTGTCTAAGTCCAGCACTGGGATCACTGTCACAATGTTTCAGTGTCACACTGTATTAACATATTTTGTACCAAATATAGATTTCATGTTAAGTTTCATTTAGAAAAAAAAACTATTGTTAAGTGGGCTACAAAGGTTTTACTTCCATCCCTCTGTTTAGTGAGTATCACAATGAACTGTACAAATGGCTGTTGTTCATATAAACAAAATGGCTGCAGAACATTGTACTCCTTCTCTTTACCCTCGTTGTTCATGCTTTCTATGTATATAAAAAGTAACACGTGAATAAAACCCTCCTATGGAATACTTCTGAGTTTACTTTGAAATGTCTCTACAGCCCACGAGTAGAGGACAGACACAGCATCCACAATCACCCCTGTCATTCTAATGATGACAATAACCCTATAGAATCCCTCCTCTCTCCCATTGTCAGGTATATTTTGTATACCACGTAACCTACAGAAGCTTTGTCTGTTAGCTCTTGTGGCACAGACACAGTAAGGCAGGGGCTTAATCATGGGCTGTGTCTGTTTTGAGATTGCAATTTAGTGGTGAAATTATTTACTTTGTGAGCTGTGCGTACAGGGCACTCAAATATAGGCCCTACTCATCACGTGATCATGGTGTCCTGGTCTCAAAACTCCACCTCCTACTTGACTTCTCTTTCAGAAGTTTAGTGTGTGAACATCGATGGTTGACGGTAATCTGTCAATGTGTTCTCTAAACTACCTGCTCGGAGAAACCAGACTGAGCACACAGAAAACCCTGGGAGGAGAGAAATGACCTTTACAACTACCGTAGAAATACATACTAAAAACAGGGATCTCACGTTGTTGCTTAATCACACTAGGTTTTTAACAATCAGGAATCAAAAGTGAAAGTTAACTTTTGTACAAGGCTCGGGTCATTCCAGAGGAGGGATTGTCACAAGAACAAAATGGCTTCCAGATTATCTCTCCAAGAGGACGATCTATCCTGTGCTGTGTGCTGTGACATCTTCAAGGATCCTGTCATCCTGTCATGTGGTCACAGCTTCTGTAAAGCTTCCGTTCGCAGGAATACTGCAGGGGGAAGGCAGAAAAGGAATGTCCAGTTTGCAGGAGAAGATCTTCAAGGGCAGATCCTCCCTGTAACCTGGTCTTAAAGAACCTGTGTGAGGCCTTCTTACAGGAGAGGAGGCGGAGAGATTCAGGGGAGTCTGAGGAGCACTGCAATCTGCACAACGAGAAACTCAAGCTCTTCTGTCTGGATGATAAACAGCCCATCTGTGTTAGTGTGTCAGACCTCAAAAACCCACAAAAACATGACTGCTGCCCCATAGACTAAGCTGCACAGGACCACAGGGTACAGTAGAATACAAATAGTAATAGAAACACACAGAAAACTAAAACGACAGCAATATTAAACAGCGGCCATTGTCTGCATATTAAGTGACAATGAAGAACTATAGTTGCACCAGCATTCTAACCTGTATTCACATCACATTTTTAACATGGAAAGGGATGTTCCTAAAAATTTCCCTTTGTTTATACACTTGACTCCTCCATCTATTTCTCTCTCATATTCACTCAACATCTGCTTATGCCAGGAAGAACTCCAGATTCGATCCTGAAGCCCTTACAGAAGAAGCTGAAGGGCTTGAATGAGTTCAAGAAATCTGTGATGAAACAGCAAAACTATATTAAAGTAAGGATAATGACTCGGATAGTGTTGTGCAGAATATTTATGATCCAGTGTTTATGCAGATAGTTTACTACCGCTCCTCTCACTGTCTCCAGAACAAGGCCCAGAGCACAGAGATACGGATGAGAAAGGAATTTAAGAAGCTCCACCAGTTTCTACGAGAGGAAGAGGAGGTGAGGATAGCTGTTCTGAGGAGGAAGAGGAGCAGAAGAGTCAGGTGATGAAGGAGAAGATTGAGGAGATGAGCAGAGAGATATCATCACTCTCAGACAACAATCAGAGCCTTAGAGGAGGAGCTGAGAGCTGAAGACATCTCATTCCTGAAGGTCAGCACTGCTCTCTAAATTGACGTGATGTGTTGTATGTGTATTGCTGACTGATAAATATTGATTGTTTAATTTAATCTTGTCTTCTGTTTTTTTTCAGAACTATAAGGTCACAGGTAGGTAAGTGATCTGCCTCCTATCTTTCTCTTCTCTGTGGTTCTGAACCCAACCTCTACAGCAACAGCTGCACTGACTCCTGAATGTTCTTCCAGAACCCAGTGCACACTGCCGGATCCACAGCTGGTCTCAGGAGCACTCATAGACGTGGCCAAACACCTGGGAAACCTGCAGTTCAGAGTCTGGAGGAGATGCAGGAATTGTGAAATACAGTGAGCATGACAGTTCTTCTAGATCGCTGAACACTGCAAATTAAACTAATACTATTACCTACTTAGCCAAAACAATAACCTTTTCTGCACAACAGTTTGTCATCTCTCATTATCTTCACATTACATTACAAATGCTAAACACCTTGTTGCTAAGAAGTCCACACATGTAGCTCAGGGATTAGAGAGCGCACTTCATCATCAACAACAACAAACAACAATCATCAATCAACAAACAATAACAAAAATAATACCCTATCTCTGATCTCCCTCCTCAGATTCTGTGATTCTGGACCCCAACACTGCCAACCCAACCCAACCCTGTATCTCTGTTCTCTGTCCTCAGATTCTGGACCCCAACACTGCCAAGCCAACCCAACATCTCTGATTCTCCCTCCTCAGATTCCTGTGATTCTGGACCCCAACACTGCTGCAACCCAACCCAAC
>NW_027032409.1:0-4699 GCF_034236695.1 Oncorhynchus nerka
GAGACAGAGCAGATAAATGGGTCGGTCGGTCGGTCGGTTAGGGTTAGGAGTTGGGTTTAGGAGTTAGGGTTAGTGGTTAGGTTTAGGGTTAGTGGTTAGGTTTAGGGTTAGGGGTTAGGTTTAGGAGTTAGGGTCAGTGGTTAGGTTTATGAGTTAGGGTTAGTGGTTAGGTTTAGGAGTTAGGGTTAGTGGTTAGGTTTAGGAGTTAGGGTTAGTGGTTAGGTTTAGGAGTTAGGGTTAGTGGTTAGGTTTAGGAGTTAGGGTTAGTGGTTAGGTTTAGGAGTTAGGGTTAGTGGTTAGGTTTTAGGGTTAGGGGTTAGGTTTAGGAGTTAGGGTCAGTGGTTAGGTTTAGGAGTTAGGGTTAGTGGTTAGGTTTAGGAGTTAGGGTTAGTGGTTAGGTTTAGGAGTTAGGGTTAGTGGTTAGGTTTAGGAGTTAGGGTTAGTGGTTAGGTTTAGGGGTTAGGGTTAGTGGTTAGGTTTAGGAGTTAGGGTTAGTGGTTAGTGGTTAGGTTTAGGAGTTAGGGTTAGGGGTTGGGTTTAGGAGTTAGGTTTAGGGGTTAGGTTTAGGAGTTAGGCTTAGGGGTTAGGTTTAGGAGTTAGGGTTAGGTTTAGGAGTTAGGGTTAGTGGTTAGGTTTAGGGGTTAGGGTTAGTGGTTAGGTTTAGGGGTTAGGGTTAATGGTTAGGTTTAGGGGTTAGGGTCAGTGGTTAGGTTTAGGGGTTAGGGTTAGGGGTTAGGTTTAGGAGTTAGGGTTAGGGGTTAGGTTTAGAAGTTAGGCTTAGGGGTTAGGTTTAGGAGTTAGGGTTAGTTGTTAGGTTTAGGAGTTCGGGTTAGCGGTTGGGTTTAGGAGTTAGGGTTAGTGGTTAGGTTTAGGAGTTAGGGTTAGGGGTTGGGTTTAGGAGTTAGGGTTAGTGGTTAGATTTAGGAGGTAGGGTTAGGGGTTGGGTTTAGGAGTTAGGCTTAGGGGTTGGGTTTAGGAGTTAGGCTTAGGGGTTAGGTTTAGGAGTTAGGAGTTAGGGTTAGTGGTTAGGTTTAGGAGTTGGGATTAGGAGTTAGGGTTAGTGGTTAGGGTGAGGAGTTAGGGTTAGTGGTTAGGGTGAGGAGTTAGGGTTAGTGGTTAGGGTGAGGAGTTAGGGTTAGTGGTTAGGGTGAGGAGTTAGGGTTAGTGGTTAGGGTGAGGAGTTAGGTTTAGTGGTTAGGTTTAGGAGTTAGTGTTAGGGGTTAGGTTTAGGAGTTAGGGTTAGGAGTTAGGGTTAGTGGTTAGGGTGAGGAGTTCGGATTAGGAGTTAGGGTTAGTGGTTAGGGTGAGGAATTCGGATTAGGGTTAGTGGTTAGGTTTAGGAGTTAGGGTGAGGAGTTAGGGTTAGTGGTTAGGTTTAGGAGTTAGTGTTAGGGGTTAGGTTTAGGAGTTAGGGTTAGGAGTTAGGGTTAGTGGTTAGGTTTAGGAGTTAGGATTAGGAGTTAGGGTTAGTGGTTAGGGTGAGGAGTTCGGATTAGGGTTAGTGGTTAGGTTTAGGAGTTAGGGTTAGGAGTTAGGGTAAGTGGTTAGGTTTAGGAGTTAGTGTTAGGGGTTAGGTTTAGGAGTTAGGATTAGGAGTTAGGGTTAGTGGTTAGGGTGAGGAGTTCGGATTAGGGTTAGTGGTTAGGTTTAGGAGTTAGGGTTAGGAGTTAGGGTTAGGGTTAGGAGTTAGGGTTAGGGGTTGGGTTTAGGAGTTAGGGTTAGGGGTTGGGTTTAGGAGTTAGGCTTAGGGGTTAGGTTTAGGAGTTAGGCTTAGGGGTTAGGTTTAGGAGTTAGGGTTAGTGGTTAGGTTTAGGGGTTAGGGTTAGTGGTTAGGTTTAGGGGTTAGGGTTAGTGGTTAGGTTTAGGAGTTAGGGTTAGTGGTTAGGTTTAGGAGTTAGGGTTAGTGGTTAGGTTTAGGAGTTAGGGTTAGGGGTTGGGTTTAGGAGTTAGGCTTAGGGGTTAGGTTTAGGAGTTAGGTTTAGGGGTTGGGTTTAGGAGTTAGGGTTAGGGGTTAGATTTAGGAGTTAGGGTTAGTGGTTAGGTTTAGGGGTTAGGGTTAGTGGTTAGGTTTAGGAGTTAGGGTTAGTGGTTAGTGGTTAGGTTTAGGAGTTAGGGTTAGGGGTTGGGTTTAGGAGTTAGGTTTAGGGGTTAGGTTTAGGAGTTAGGCTTAGGGGTTAGGTTTAGGAGTTAGGGTTAGGTTTAGGAGTTAGGGTTAGTGGTTAGGTTTAGGGGTTAGGGTTAGTGGTTAGGTTTAGGGGTTAGGGTTAGTGGTTAGGTTTAGGGGTTAGGGTCAGTGGTTAGGTTTAGGGGTTAGGGTTAGGGGTTAGGTTTAGGAGTTAGGGTTAGGGGTTAGGTTTAGAAGTTAGGCTTAGGGGTTAGGTTTAGGTTTAGGAGTTAGGGTTAGGGGTTGGGTTTAGGAGTTAGGCTTAGGGGTTAGGTTTAGGAGTTAGGGTTAGTGGTTAGGTTTAGGGGTTAGGGTTAGTGGTTAGGTTTAGGGGTTAGGGTTAGTGGTTAGGTTTAGGAGTTAGGGTTAGTGGTTAGGTTTAGGAGTTAGGGTTAGTGGTTAGGTTTAGGAGTTAGGGTTAGGGGTTGGGTTTAGGAGTTAGGCTTAGGGGTTAGGTTTAGGAGTTAGGTTTAGGGGTTGGGTTTAGGAGTTAGGGTTAGGGGTTAGGTTTAGGAGTTAGGGTTAGTGGTTAGGTTTAGGGGTTAGGGTTAGTGGTTAGGTTTAGGAGTTAGGGTTAGTGGTTAGTGGTTAGGTTTAGGAGTTAGGGTTAGGGGTTGGGTTTAGGAGTTAGGTTTAGGGGTTAGGTTTAGGAGTTAGTGTTAGGGGTTAGGTTTAGGAGTTAGGCTTAGGGGTTAGGTTTAGGAGTTAGGGTTAGGTTTAGGAGTTAGGGTTAGTGGTTAGGTTTAGGGGTTAGGGTTAGTGGTTAGGTTTAGGGGTTAGGGTTAGTGGTTATGTTTAGGAGTTAGGGTTAGTGGTTAGGTTTAGGAGTTAGGGTTAGTGGTTAGGTTTAGGAGTTAGGGTTAGCGGTTGGGTTTAGGAGTTAGGCTTAGGGGTTAGGTTTAGGAGTTAGGTTTAGGGGTTGGGTTTAGGAGTTAGGGTTAGGGGTTAGATTTAGGAGTTAGGGTTAGTGGTTAGGTTTAGGGGTTAGGGTTAGTGGTTAGGTTTAGGAGTTAGGGTTAGTGGTTAGTGGTTAGGTTTAGGAGTTAGGGTTAGGGGTTGGGTTTAGGAGTTAGGTTTAGGGGTTAGGTTTAGGAGTTAGGCTTAGGGGTTAGGTTTAGGAGTTAGGGTTAGGTTTAGGAGTTAGGGTTAGTGGTTAGGTTTAGGGGTTAGGGTTAGTGGTTAGGTTTAGGGGTTAGGGTTAGTGGTTAGGTTTAGGGGTTAGGGTCAGTGGTTAGGTTTAGGGGTTAGGGTTAGGGGTTAGGTTTAGGAGTTAGGGTTAGGGGTTAGGTTTAGAAGTTAGGCTTAGGGGTTAGGTTTAGGAGTTAGGGTTAGTGGTTAGGTTTAGGAGTTAGGGTTAGGGGTTGGGTTTAGGAGTTAGGCTTAGGGGTTAGGTTTAGGAGTTAGGTTTAGGGGTTGGGTTTAGGAGTTAGGGTTAGGGGTTAGGTTTAGGAGTTAGGGTTAGTGGTTAGGTTTAGGGGTTAGGGTTAGTGGTTAGGTTTAGGAGTTAGGGTTAGTGGTTAGTGGTTAGGTTTAGGAGTTAGGGTTAGGGGTTGGGTTTAGGAGTTAGGTTTAGGGGTTAGGTTTAGGAGTTAGTGTTAGGGTTAGGTTTAGGAGTTAGGCTTAGGGTTAGGTTTAGGAGTTAGGGTTAGGTTTAGGAGTTAGGGTTAGTGGTTAGGTTTAGGGGTTAGGGTTAGTGGTTAGGTTTAGGAGTTAGGGTTAGTGGTTATGTTTAGGAGTTAGGGTTAGTGGTTAGGTTTAGGAGTTAGGGTTAGTGGTTAGGTTTAGGAGTTAGGGTTAGGGGTTAGGTTTAGGAGTTAGGCTTAGGGGTTAGGTTTAGGAGTTAGGTTTAGGGGTTGGGTTTAGGAGTTAGGGTTAGGGGTTAGATTTAGGAGTTAGGGTTAGTGGTTAGGTTTAGGGGTTAGGGTTAGTGGTTAGGTTTAGGAGTTAGGGTTAGTGGTTAGTGGTTAGGTTTAGGAGTTAGGGTTAGGGGTTGGGTTTAGGAGTTAGGTTTAGGGTTAGGTTTAGGAGTTAGGCTTAGGGGTTAGGTTTAGGAGTTAGGGTTAGGTTTAGGAGTTAGGGTTAGTGGTTAGGTTTAGGGGTTAGGGTTAGTGGTTAGGTTTAGGGGTTAGGGTTAGTGGTTAGGTTTAGGGGTTAGGGTCAGTGGTTAGGTTTAGGGGTTAGGGTTAGGGGTTAGGTTTAGGAGTTAGGGTTAGGGGTTAGGTTTAGAAGTTAGGCTTAGGGGTTAGGTTTAGGAGTTAGGGTTAGTTGTTAGGTTTAGGAGTTCGGGTTAGCGGTTGGGTTTAGGAGTTAGGGTTAGTGGTTAGGTTTAGGAGTTAGGGTTAGGGGTTGGGTTTAGGAGTTAGGGTTAGTGGTTAGGTTTAGGAGGTAGGGTTAGGGGTTGGGTTTAGGAGTTAGGCTTAGGGGTTGGGTTTAGGAGTTAGGCTTAGGGGTTAGGTTTAGGAGTTAGGAGTTAGGGTTAGTGGTTAGGTTTAGGAGTTGGGATTAGGAGTTAGGGTTAGTGGTTAGGGTGAGGAG
>NW_027032410.1:0-4701 GCF_034236695.1 Oncorhynchus nerka
TGTAATTGTTGTTTATTGATGTGTATTTATACAGTATGTGTAGTGTAATTGTTGTTTATTGATGTTTATTTATACAGTATTTGTTGTTTATTGATGTTTATTTATACAGTATTTGTTGTTTATTGATGTGTATTTATACAGTATGTGTAGTGTAATTGTTGTTTATTGATGTGTATTTATACAGTATGTGTAGTGTAATTGTTGTTTATTGATGTGTATTTATACAGTATGTGTAGTGTAATTGTTGTTTATTGATGTGTATTTATACAGTATTTGTTGTTTATTGATGTGTATTTATACAGTATTTGTTGTTTATTGATGTGTATTTATACAGTATGTGTAGTGTAATTGTTGTTTATTGATGTGTATTTATACAGTATGTGTAGTGTATTTGTTGTTTATTGATGTGTATTTATAGTGTAATTGTTGTTTATTGATGTGTATTTATACAGTATTTGTTGTTTATTGATGTGTATTTATACAGTATGTGTAGTGTAATTGTTGTTTATTGATGTGTATTTATACAGTATGTGTAGTGTAATTGTTGTTTATTGATGTGTATTTATACAGTATGTGTAGTGTATTTGTTGTTTATTGATGTGTATTTATAGTGTAATTGTTGTTTATTGATGTGTATTTATACAGTATTTGTTGTTTATTGATGTGTATTTATACAGTATTTGTTGTTTATTGATGTGTATTTATACAGTATTTGTTGTTTATTGATGTGTATTTATACAGTATTTGTTGTTTATTGATGTGTATTTATACAGTATTTGTTGTTTATTGATGTTTATTTATACAGTATTTGTTGTTTATTGATGTGTATTTATACAGTATGTGTAGTGTATTTGTTGTTTATTGATGTGTATTTATACAGTATTTGTTGTTTATTGATGTGTATTTATACAGTATTTGTTGTTTATTGATGTGTATTTATACAGTATGTGTAGTGTAATTGTTGTTTATTGATGTTTATTTATACAGTATTTGTTGTTTATTGATGTTTATTTATACAGTATTTGTTGTTTATTGATGTGTATTTATACAGTATGTGTAGTGTAATTGTTGCTTATTGATGTTTATTTATACAGTGTGTTGTATGTGTGTTATTTGTTGTTTATTGATGTTTATTTATACAGTATTTGTTGTTTATTGATGTGTATTTATACAGTATGTGAGTGTATTTGTTGTTTATTGATGTGTATTTATACAGTATGTGTAGTGTATTGTTGTTTATTGATGTTTATTTATACAGTATTTGTTGTTTATTGATGTTTATTTATACAGTATTTGTTTATTGATTGTTTATTGATGTGTATTTATACAGTATTTGTTGTTTATTGATGTTTATTGTATTTATACAGTATTTGTTGTTTATTGATGTGTATTTATACAGTATTTGTTGTTTATTGATGTGTATTTATACAGTATTTGTTGTTTATTGATGTGTATTTATACAGTATTTGTTGTTTATTGATGTGTATTTATACAGTATGTGTAGTGTATTTGTTGTTTATTGATGTGTATTTATACAGTATTTGTTGTTTATTGATGTGTATTTATACAGTATTTGTTGTTTATTGATGTGTATTTATACAGTATTTGTTGTTTATTGATGTGTATTTATACAGTATTTGTTGTTTATTGATGTGTATTTATACAGTATTTGTTGTTTATTGATGTGTATTTATACAGTATGTGTAGTGTAATTGTTGTTTATTGATGTGTATTTATACAGTATTTGTTGTTTATTGATGTGTATTTATACAGTATTTGTTGTTTATTGATGTGTATTTATACAGTATTTGTTGTTTATTGATGTGTATTTATACAGTATTTGTTGTTTATTGATGTGTATTTATAGTGTAATTGTTGTTTATTGATGTGTTTTGATACAATATGTGTAGTGTAATTGTTGTTGGTTAATGTGTTGGACAGGTCATCATTGTAAATATGAATTAAGGTGAAATAAAAACTCACTGCTCAAATAGTCTACAAATATGTAAAAGAGATGCACATCCTCGCTCTTCCACCTCTTCACCTCCTCTCCCCCTCTCTCCTCCCCCCCTCTCCTTCACTTCCTCTCCTCTCCCCCTCTCTCCTTCACCTCCTCTCCTCTCCCTCCCCTCTCTCCTTCACCTCCTCTCCCCCTCTCTCCTTCACCTCCTCTCCTCTCCCTCCCCCCTCTCTCCTTCATCTCCCCTCTCTCCTCCACCTCCTCTCCTCTCCCTCCCCTCTCTCCTTCACCTCCTCTCCCTTCCCTCTCTTCTTCACCTCCTCTCCTCTCCCTCCCTCTCTCCTTCACCTCCTCTGCTCTCCCTCCCCCTCTCTCCTTCACCTCCCCTCCCTCCCTCACCTCTCCTTCACCTCCTCTCCCTCCCCGCTCTCTTTCACCTCCTCTCCTCTCCTTCCCCTCTCTCCTTCAACTCCTCTCCCTCCCCTCTCTCCTTCACCTCCTCTTCTCTCTCCCTCCCCTCTCTCCTTCACCTCCTCTCCCTCTCCCTCCCCTCTCTCCTTCACCTCCTCTCCCCCTCTCTCCTTCACCTCCTCTCCTCTCCCTCCTCTCTCCTTCACCTCCTCCCTCCCTCACCTCTCCTTCACCTCCTCTCCTCTCCCTTCCCCTCCTCTCCCTTCCCCTATCTCCTTCACCTCCTCTCCCCCCTCTTTCCTTCACCTCCCCTCCCTCCCTCACCTCTCCTTCACCTCCTCTCCCTTCCCCTATCTCCTTCACCTCCTCTCCCCTCCTCTCTCCTTCACCTCCTCTCCTCTCCCTCCCCCCTCTCTCCTTCACCTCCTCTCCTTTCCCTTTCCCTCCCCCTCCCAACACACCTTCCAATCACATGGAAAATTGCCATTGATTTTGTTTTGTTTGGTTAGTGTTTCAGCCCCAGCCCAAGAGAGATGTTTATTCAAACCTGGGCTCCCAATTAGGGTAGTGATGCCTGCTCATTCCTAATGGGAGAAAACCCCTCCTCTACTGTTTACTAAACGTATCAGTCATGCTGGGTCTGATTGATGTGTGTTTACTCTGCGCTGGGGAGATGGAGTCATTAGTCTGTGTGTGTCCCTTGAATGATGTGGTCGATGATTTCAAACCGAAATGATTCTTCCTGGACTGGCCCGATCCGGCCGCCATTTTGTTCTGCATTTTGTGGGGGCCAGTTCATTTCCTGTTACCTTTCCAGAAAAGTATATATTTTTTGTTGCTCCGTTGTTGTTTCTCCCGACCGTACTGTTGAGTCCGGCCCAGTTGGATCGGTATCACGGACGTTTAAACGATGAATCATTGTCTTCTGAATAGGAGGAGTGTTCTGGACAGAGTGACAAGGCTGAGATATGGATTTCTTATGAATAGGAGGAGTGTTCTGGACGGAGTGACAAGGCTGAGATATGGATTTCTTATGAATAGGAGGAGTGTTCTGGACGGAGTGACAAGGCTGAGATATGGATTTCTTCTGAATAGGAGGAGTATTCTGGACGGAGTGACAAGGCTGAGATATGGATTTCTTCTGAATAGGAGGAGTATTCTGGATGGAGTGACAAGGCTGAGATATGGATTCCTCCTGAATAGGAGGAGTATTCTGGACGGAGTGACAAGGCTGAGATATGGATTCCTCCTGAATAGGAGGAGTGTTCTGGACGGAGTGACAAGGCTGAGATATGGATTCCTTCTGAATAGGAGGAGTATTCTGGACGGAGTGACAAGGCTGAGATATGGATTCCTTCTGAATAGGAGGAGTATTCTGGACAGAGTGACAAGGCTGAGATATGGATTCCTCCCTGTACCTGTTCAGTGTTTGTTCTCTTTCTGCGAGGCCATTTCCACGAGGAGGAATGCAGACCAGCGAGTGAACAGATGGTAGAGTTTAAAAGCAACACACAGCTGTTCCAGAGTAATGATCAATACTCTACCTTATGATTACAATGATCATTATTTAAAACTGAAGCATTAAAGTTATTTAAATCTCTGGGTGTAGAAACAATAAAGGCTAGAAAAGCCTTCTAAACTGGATCAAGCTGATATATACTTGAATTGAGAGAGCGAGAGAGTGAGAGAGCGAGAGAGCAAGAGAGCGAGAGCAAAATGGAATTGAAGAGAGAGAGAGAGAGAGAGAGAGAGAGAGAGAGAGAGAGAGAGAGAGAGAGACAGAGACAGAGACAGAGAGAGAGAGAGACCTGGAACCTATCGACTCACCACATGATGTCTCCATCTTGGAAGAAGTGTAACTTCTTAACCCAGATGAAACGTTAGTGGATTAATGGCTTCAAAATGAGAAACGTGAACTCAATAAAAACACAGCAAGTGTGTTACAGTGACAGTGAAGATCAGGGAGGCCATAAGAATGACAAAACGCTCTCTATGACATCATCTGGGAAGTCTAAATACAATGTTGGATTAATGACTGGTGTGTCCTAATGATCGCTTTTCTTATAACAAATGGCCATGTTAATACCCTTAATCGTGGTTGATGTAGCAACACATCCTAAACATCGTCATCTCTCCCCCTTTCACCCTCTCTGTCTCTCTCTCTCCAGCTCTCTGACCCATCACTCTGTCTCTCTCTCTCCATCTCTCTGACTTATCACTCTGTCTCTCTCTCTCCAGCTCTCTGACCCATCACTCTGTCTCTCTCTCTCCAGCTCTCTGACCCATCACTCTGTCTCTGTCTCTCCAGCTCTCTAACCCATCACTCTGTC
>NW_027032411.1:0-4701 GCF_034236695.1 Oncorhynchus nerka
ACACAACACCCTTTAACGGTCATCCCTGACATGGCCTGTCTCCTGAGAGCCGGAGTGACAGTTGACTCTGCACAACACCCTTTACCGGTCATCCCCGGACATGGCCTGTCTCCTGGAGAGCCGGAGTGACAGTTGACTTCACAACACAACACCCTGTTCAACGGTCAATCCCTGACATGGCCTGTCTCCTGAGAGCCGGAGTGACAGTTGACTTCACAACACAACACCCTCTTAACGGTCATCCCTGACATGGCCTGTCTCCTGAGAGCCGGAGTGACAGTTGACTTCACAACACAACACCTTTTTAACGGTCATCCCTGACATGGCCTGTCTCCTGAGAGCCGGGAGTGACAGTTGACTTCACAACACAACACCCTTTTAACGGTCATCCCTGACATGGCCTGTCTCCTGAGAGCCGAGTGACAGTTGACTTCACAACACAACACCCTTTTAACGGTCATCCCTGACATGGCCTGTCTCCTGAGAGCCGGAGTGACAGTTGAGTTCACAACACAACATAACCTTTTAACGGTCATCCCTGACATGGCCTGTCTCCCTGAGAGCCGGGAGTGACAGTTGACTTACAACACAACACCCTTTTAACGGTCATCCTGACATGGCCTGTCTCCCTGAGAGCCGGACAGTGACTTCACAACACCCTTTAACGGTCATCCCTGGACATGGCCTGTCTCCTGAGAGCCGGAGCGACAGTTGACTTCACAACACCATTTAACGGTCATCCCTGACATGGCCTGTCTCCTGAGAGCCGGAATGACAGTTGACTTCACAACACACACCCTTTTAACGGTCATCCCTGACATGGCTCGTCTCCTGAGAGCCGGAGGACAGTTGACTTCACAACACAACACATAACTTTTTAACGGTCATCCCTGACACTGCCTGTCTCCCGAGAGCCGAGTGACAGTTGACTTCACAACACCCTTTAATCGTCATCCCTGACATGGCCTGTCTCCTGAGAGCCGGAGTGACAGTTGACTTCACAACACTTTTAACGGTCATCCCTGACATGGCCTGTCTCCTGAGAGCCGGGAGGGATAGTTGACTTCACAACACAACACACACTTTTAACGGTCATCCCTGACATGGCCTGTCTCCTGAGAGCCGGAGTGACAGTTGACTTCACAACACCCTTTAATCGGTCATCCCTGACATGGCCTGTCTCCTGAGAGCCGGAGTGACAGTTGACTTCACAACACAACACATGACCTTTTAACGGTCATCCCTGACATGGCCTGTCTCCTGAGAGCCGGAGTGACAGTTGACTTCACAACACACACCCTTTTAACGGTCATCCCTGACATGGCCTGTCTCCTGAGAGCCGGAGTGACAGTTGACTTCACAACACCCTTTTAACGGTCATCCCTGACATGGCCTGTCTCCTGAGAGCCGGAGTGACAGTTGACTTCACAACACAACACCCTTTAACGGTCATCCCTGACATGGCCTGTCTCCTGAGAGCCGGAGTGACAGTTGACTTCACAACACCCTTTTAACGGTCATCCCTGACATGGCCTGTCTCCTGAGAGCCGGAGTGACAGTTGACTTCACAACACCATTTTAACGGTCATCCCTGACATGGCCTGTCTCCTGAGAGCCGGAGTGACAGTTGACTTCACAACACAACACCCTTTTAACGGTCATCCCTGACATGGCCTGTCTCCTGAGAGCCGGAGTGACAGTTGACTTCACAACACAACACCCTTTAACGGTCATCCCTGACATGGCCTGTCTCCTGAGAGCCGGAGTGACAGTTGACTTCACAACACAACACCCTTTTAACGGTCATCCCTGACATGGCCTGTCTCCTGAGAGCCGGAGTGACAGTTGACTTCACAACACAACACATAACCTTTTAACGGTCATCCCTGACATGGCCTGTCTCCTGAGAGCCGGAGTGACAGTTGACTTCACAACACACCTTTTAACGGTCATCCCTGACATGGCCTGTCTCCTGAGAGCCGGAGTGACAGTTGACTTCACAACACATAACCTTTTAACGGTCATCCCTGACATGGCCTGTCTCCTGAGAGCCGGAGTGACAGTTTACTTCACAACACAACACATAACCTTTTAACGGTCATCCCTGACATGGCCTGTCTCCTGAGTGCCCGGAGTGACAGTTGACTTCACAACACAACACCCTTTAACGGTCATCCCTGACATGGCCTGTCTCCTGAGAGCCCGGAGTGACAGTTGACTTCACAACACAACACCCTTTTAACGGTCATCGTATGGCCAGTCTCCTGAGAGCCGGAGTGACAGTTGGCTGCACAGATGGAGGTTGTGGTGGAAACCTTATTAAAATGTTATTCAGGCAGTTCCAGGGCAGCGCACCACAGCATACTAATGTCTATGAGGCCTTTTATCTCCATAGGGCATCTGAACATGCTAGCAGGCAAGGTCAGGGGAGAACTAACCCACAGAGTTAACCTTAGTGAGGAGGGCTAGGGCAAACTGCATGGGTGAAGGCAATGGGCTGAGCCTCTCTTACACAGTCTCCATCTCTGTCTCTTTATCTCTGTCTCTATCTCCCTGTCTCTATCTCTCTGTATCTTTATCTCTGTCTCTATCTCTATCTCTCTGTCTCTGTCTCTATCTCTCTGTCTCTTTATCTCTGTCAATTCAATTCAATTCAATTCAAGGGCTTTATTGTCATGGGAAAGGATGTCTAAGGTGAACGCACCAATTTGTAAGTCGCTCTGGATAAGAGCGTCTGCTAAATTACTTAAATGTAAATGTAAATGTAAACATGTGTTAACATTGCCAAAGCAAGTGAGGTAGATAATATATAAAGTGAATATATAAAGTGAAATAAACAATAAAAATTAACAGTAAACATTACACATACAGAAGTTTCAAAACCATAAAGACATTACAAATGTCATATTATATATATACAGTGTTTTAACAATGTACAAATGGTAAAGGACACAAGATAAAAATAAATAAGCATAAATATGGGTTGTATTTACAATGGTGTGTGTTCTTCACTGGTTGCCCTTTTCTCATGGCAACAGGTCACAAATCTTGCTGCTGTGATGGCACACTGTGGAATTTCACCCAGTAGATATGGGAGTTTATCAAAATTGGATTTGTTTTCGAATTCTTTGTGGATCTGTGTAATCTGAGGGAAATATGTCTCTCTAATATGGTCATACATTGGGCAGGAGGTTAGGATAGAAGTGCAGCTCAGTTTCCACCTCATTTTGTGGGCAGTGTGCACATAGCCTGTCTTCTCTTGAGAGCCATGTCTGCCTACGGCGGCCTTTCTCAATAGCAAGGCTATGCTCACTGAGTCTGTACATAGTCAAAGCTTTCCTTAATTTTGGGTCAGTCACAGTGGTCAGGTAGTCTGCCGCTGTGTACTCTCTGTGTAGGGCCAAATAGCATTCTAGTTTGCTCTGTTTTTTTGTTAATTCTTTCCAATGTGTCAAGTAATTATCTTTTTGTTTTCTCATGATTTGGTTGGGTCTTATTGTGCTGCTGTCCTGGGGCTCTGTAGGGTGTGTTTGTGTTTGTAGAACAGAGCCCCAGGACCAGCTTGCTTAGGGACTCTTCTCCAGGTTCATCTCTCTGTAGGTGATGGCTTTGTTGTGGAAGGTTTGGGAATCGCTTCCTTTTAGGTGGTTATAGAATTTAACGGCTCTTTTCTGGATTTTGATATTAGTGGGTATCGGCCTAATTCTGCTCTGCATGCATTATTTGGTGTTCTACGTTGTACACGGAGGATATTTTTGCATAATTCTGCGTGCAGAGTCTCAACTTGGTGTTTGTCCCATTTTGTGAAGTCTTGGTTGGTAGAGCGGACCCCAGACCTCACAACCATAAAGGGCAATGGGCTCTATGGACTGATTCAATTATTTCTAGCCAAACCTAACTGGTATGTTGAAATTTATGTTCCTTTTGATGGCATAGAATGCCCTTCTTGCCTTGTCTCTCAGATCGTTCACAGCTTTGTGGAAGTTACCTGTGGGCGCCTGATGTTTAGGCCAAGGTATGTATAGTTTTTGTGTGCTCTAGGGCAACAGTGTCTAGATGGAATTTGTATGTTGTGGTCCTGGTGACTGGACCTTTTTTGGAACACCATTATTTTGGTCTTACTGAGATTTACTGTTAGGGCCCAGGTCTGACAGAATCTGTGCATAAGATCTAGGTGCTGCTGTAGGCTCTCCTTGGTTGGTGACAGAAGCACCAGATCATCAGCAAACAGCAGACATTTGACTTCGATTCTGTCTCTATCTCTCTGTCTCTATCTCTCTGTCTCTATCTCTGTCTCTTTATCTCTGTCTCTATCTCTCTGTCTCTATCTCTCTGTCTCTTTATTCTGTCTCTATCTCTCTATTCTGTCTTCTTTATCTCTGTCTCTTAATCTGACAATCGCTTCTGTCTCTTTATCTCTGTCTCTTTATCTTTGTCTCTACCTCTGTCTCTTTATCTCTGTCTCTATTCTCTGTCTCTATAGCTCTGTCTCTATCGCTGTCTCTTTATCTCTGTCTCTTTATCTTTGTCTCTTACCCTGTCTCCCTCTCTCTGTCTCTTTATCTGTCTGTCCTCTATCTCTGTGTCCCTCTATCATCTGTCTCTTATCTCTCTGTCTCTTTATCTCTGTCTCTATAGCTCTGTCTCTTCTCTGCCAAAGCAAGCAAAATAAACAGAATGAACTAAAGTGAAAAGACACAT
>NW_027032412.1:0-4701 GCF_034236695.1 Oncorhynchus nerka
CTGCTGATTGAGGATCTCTCTGCTGATTGAGGACCCCTCTGCTGATTGAGGACCCCTCTGCTGATTGAGGGCCTCTCTGCTGATTGAGAACCTCTTCCTGATTGAGAACCTCTCTGCTGATTGAGGACCTCTCTGCTGATTGAGGACCTCCTGCTGATTGAGGACCTCTCTGCTGATTGAGGATCTCTCTGCTGATTGAGATCTCTCTGCTGATTGAGGACCCCTCTGCTGATTGATGGACCCCTCTGCTGATTAGGGGACCTCTCTGCTGATTGAGAACCTTCTGCTGATTGAGGACCCTCTCTGCTGATTGAGGACCTCTCTGCTGATTGAGAAACTTTCTGCTGATTGAGAACCTCTCTGCTGATTGAGGACCTCTCTGCTGATTGAGGATCTCTCTGCTGATTGAGGACCCCTCTGCTGATTGAGGACCCCTCTGCTGATTGGGGGCCTCTCTGCTGATTGAGAACCTCTCTGCTGATTGAGGATCTTCTGCTGATTGAGGACCCTCTGCTGATTGAGGACCCCTCTGCTGATTGAGAACCTTCTGCTGATTGAGGACCTCTCTGCTGATTGAGGACCTCTCTGCTGATTGAGGACCTCTCTGCTGATTGAGGACCCCTCTGCTGATTGAGGACCTCTCTGCTGATTGAGGACCTCTCTGCTGATTGAGAACCTCTCTGCTGATTGAGAACCTCTCTGCTGATTGAGGACCTCTCTGCTGATTGAGGACCTCTCTGCTGATTGAGAACCTCTCTGCTGATTGAGGACCTCTCTGCTGATTGGGGACCTCTCTGCTGATTGAGGACCTCTGCTGATTGAGGACCTCTCTGTCGAGGACTGTGATTATTTTCCTTCAGTGTGTTTTGTATTTTTGTATTCTCTTGAACTTTCTAAAGCTGTTTATTTGGTATTTTCTGAGTGTATTCTCTGGAGGTATTTTCTAGTGTATAAATTGTGTATAATTGTAAGATGCAGGGTTCCCTTCTGAAAGAGACCTTGGTCTAATGGGACTCCCTGTTAAAATAATAAATAATGAACACAACTATGAACACACAACTGAGCTATGGACAGAAAACTCTGGACATACAACTATGGCCAACCAAACACATTTTTGTTGATCTGAAGCTTTGTCTGAGGCCCCAGGGTCATCTCCAAGATCACTATAGACAAAAATACCATATAGCCCCAAATGTGATGGTACTTTTAGGTGAAAATGAATTACGCTTCTGGGCTTTCCTCTCTCCCAGACAACCCCAGAACATCCACAAAGTCCCATCTGAGATCTTAATGGTTCATTTCTCTGGGATAGAGGTTTCACCAGATTTATAGACCTGATAGGACCATCATCAGATAACTGGACAAACCAAAGTACAGTAGACATTCATCTTTACATCACAATATTAACTCCAGAAATAGTATCTGGTAAAAGGCGTCCAGGGAAGACAGGAAGGATCAGATGTATTTTCTAAATGTCCGTTTTCTCTGACTGTGACATCTCCAGAAAACAATGCAGTGAATCTCAACAGATCTCAATAGAGACTTGACAGTTGTCCCATGACAACCCAGTACTATGTGCTCTGGGCATTAGAAACGGTTCATTTAGTGTCTGATGTGTTGGACTGTTGGAGTTGTGTTGTCTAGTGGAAGATGTGGACTTTGGTATATGATACCAGGAGTTTCTTGGGCCCACATCCTCGTCAAATTCACGAGGCCCGCCCCAATGGACCTGCTCTTTTCCTGCTGCCAGCTCCATGGCAACGGAACACCCACTGATGACAGCACACACAGACACTTAGGCAGCTTAGCACTGGCTAGTGACACTGTATGTCTCCATGTGATGAAATAACTATGTTTCTTCCATTCTATTAGACAGACAGGTTTAGTAATACTCTTATCCCTCACAGCATCCATTATGCATTATGTGAAAGCATACAGGGACAAATGGACTACTCTTGTTGCTAACGGGTACAAGAGTGGTCCATTTGTGGTCATGTGTGGCTCTGTTGATAGAGCTTGGAGCATGCAAATGTTTAGCATGATATTTCACTGAAGTACAAGTTCAATCCTGCCTCCTGTAATCACATCAAATCACTCTACACAGAGAGCATGTTATGGGAGCCACATTTAAACTGTCAAAATGTCAGCTAATGTCAGGCTGATGAGTGTGATTAGTGAACAGAGTTGACACCCAGTCTCTCTCCTGTGTCTGTCCCAGGTCAGTGTCCCGTCGGCTGGGTCTAACCGTCTTCCAGAGGGTGTATAACTACCTGAAGGGAGCCAGGGAGAGGCAGGAGGATGAGGGGAGCATCAGACAGGCCCTCAGCAGCCTGGTGGAGAGGCCCAGTGATGGCTTTGAAGTGGACCAGCTACTGTACTACGAGGAGCAGCTTCAGGGAGCCAGAGAGGGAGCCAGAGAGGGAGACAGAGAGGGAGACAGAGGGAGTCAGAGAGGGAGCCAGAGAGGGAGCCTGGTGAAAAACATGTCTGACACTGACTAACCTGCGATCATGTTGCCTATCCAAGCATTTCAGAAAGAGCACATGTTGTTGCTCTCCAGGACCAGGGTTGGTGACCTAGTAGATCAACAGAGATGACAGACATTTACTTCATGATAGACCAGGGTTGGTGACCTAGTAGATCAACAGAGATGACGGACATTTAATTCATGATAGACCAGGGTTGGTGACCTAGTAGATCAACAGAGATGACGGACATTTACTTCATGATAGACCAGGGTTGGTGACCTAGTAGATCAACAGAGATGACGGACATTTACTTCATGATAGACCAGGGTTGGTGACCTAGTAGATCAACAGAGATGACGGACATTTACTTCATGATAGACCAGGGTTAGTGACCTAGTAGATCAACAGAGATGACGGACATTTACTTCATTATAGACCAGGGTTGGTGACCTAGTAGATCAACAGAGATGACGGACATTTACTTCATGATAGACCAGGGTTGGTGACCTAGTAGATCAACAGAGATGACGGACATTTACTTCATGATAGACCAGGGTTGGTGACCTAGTAGATCAACAGAGATGACGGACATTTACTTCATGATAGACCAGGGTTGGTGACCTAGTAGATCAACAGAGATGACAGACATTTACTTCATGATAGACCAGGGTTGGTGACCTAGTAGATCAACAGAGATGACGGACATTTACTACATGATAGACCAGGGTTGGTGACCTAGTAGATCAACAGAGATGACAGACATTTACTTCATGATAGACCAGGGTTGGTGACCTAGTAGATCAACAGAGATGACAGACATTTACTTCATGATAGACCAGGGTTGGTGACCTAGTAGATCAACAGAGATGACGGACATTTACTTCATGATAGACCAGGGTTGGTGACCTAGTATATCAACAGAGATGACGGACATTTACTTCATGATAGACCAGGGTTGGTGACCTAGTAGATCAACAGAGATGACAGACATTTACTTCATGATAGACCAGGGTTGGTGACCTAGTAGATCAACAGAGATGACGGACATTTACTTCATGATAGACCAGGGTTGGTGACCTAGTAGATCAACAGAGATGACAGACATTTACTTCATGACAGACCAGGGTTGGTGACCTAGTAGATCAACAGAGATGACAGACATTTACTTCATGATAGACCAGGGTTGGTGACCTAGTAGATCAACAGAGATGACGGACATTTACTTCATGATAGACCAGGGTTGGTGACCTAGTAGATCAACAGAGATGACAGACATTTACTTCATGATAGACCAGGGTTGGTGACCTAGTAGATCAACAGAGATGACAGACATTTACTTCATGATAGACCAGGGTTGGTGACCTAGTAGATCAACAGAGATGACGGACATTTACTTCATGATAGACCAGGGTTGGTGACCTAGTATATCAACAGAGATGACGGACATTTACTTCATGATAGACCAGGGTTGGTGACCTAGTAGATCAACAGAGATGACAGACATTTACTTCATGATAGACCAGGGTTGGTGACCTAGTAGATCAACAGAGATGACGGACATTTACTTCATGATAGACCAGGGTTGGTGACCTAGTAGATCAACAGAGATGACAGACATTTACTTCATGATAGACCAGGGTTGGTGACCTAGTAGATCAACAGAGATGACAGACATTTACTTCATGATAGACCAGGGTTGGTGACCTAGTAGATCAACAGAGATGACAGACATTTACTTCATGATAGACCAGGGTTGGTGACCTAGTAGATCAACAGAGATGACAGACATTTACTTCATGATAGACCAGGGTTGGTGACCTAGTAGATCAACAGAGATGACAGACATTTACTTCATGATAGACCAGGGTTGGTGACCTAGTAGATCAACAGAGATGACGGACATTTACTTCATGATAGACCAGGGTTGGTGACCTAGTAGATCAACAGAGATGACAGACATTTACTTCATGATAGACCAGGGTTGGTGACCTAGTAGATCAACAGAGATGACAGACATTTACTTCATGATAGACCAGGGTTGGTGACCTAGTAGATCAACAGAGATGACAGACATTTACTTCATGATAGACCAGGGTTGGTGACCTAGTAGATCAACAGAGATGACGGACATTTACTTCATGATAGACCAGGGTTGGTGACCTAGTAGATCAACAGAGATGACAGACATTTACTTCATGATAGACCAGGGTTGGTGACCTAGTAGATCAACAGG